>NC_091181.1:5676207-5706207 GCF_040958095.1 Procambarus clarkii | reverse complement strand
GGTTTTCTTTCAAACATGTTTCATTGAATATGACCGCATATTCTGTATTTATTATTTTCTGGTTTAGGGCTTCTATCCCTCTAACTATTTTCTTAGCATCAGGGCTTAATTGAAATAGGAGTTCTCCAAAACTCATTTTCGTACTTTTAAGGTGAAGAAAAGAAGTGATTTACTATAGAGTGTATTACACTTATTTGTATAATTTGCACGACGTTTCGAACCTCCATGGTTCATTCTCAAGTGAACAGATCTTACAATACTAGTTGATTTTATACCCGCATTAGGTCAGGTGATAATACAATGAAGGTGAAGACACGGGGGGATACATAAGGGATAAACATAGGGGCTGCAGAAGGCTTATTGGCCCAAACGAGGCATCTCCTATCTAAACACAAAGATTAATCCAGTGTAATTGGCCTGTTATGTTGGACATTGTCTTCTGTGTTGGCATCGATATGTTCTTGTCTTGTCCTTACTCTCATGGTGGGTAGAGTAAATAGTTCCGTGATTTGGGTGTTCATGGTAGGTCGCTCTATTCTTATGTGAATTGCCTCAAGAATTTGTAATCTTCTTGAATCTTGGGTTTTGTCTATTATGCAAGTATTCTTGTTCAACATTTCTCTTGTTAGAGTAATGTCATGGGCTTGTCTCATGTGATTCCTAGGGGCACCAGATTGAAGATGGCATGTCAAACGCCTCGTCAGCTTGGTCGACGTCATACCTTACGGATGTAGCATACAATCTACATCTACATCTTCATCTACAATCTTAACCCCACAACTCAAAGAAGCAGCGAAACAACTAAAAAATCTGAAAGACGTAACAATAAGAAAAGCTGACAAAACAGCAGCATATGTATTGATTCCTACCCAATGAATACATGAACAAAATTAGCGACATCCTAAGTGACGACTCCAAATTTCAACGAATCACGAGGAACCCCGTAGAAGACCTTAAGCGGAAAGTAAACAAAACAATTACAGCAATCAACGCAAAGAAAGGTAGTGTGCATTTCAATAAACTTCAAGGCGACTATGGCTTAGGATATGCCTACGGCAATGTTAAGACGCATAAACCAGGTAACCCACTACGCCCTATAATCAGCCAAATACCAACCCCAACTTATCACCTGGCAAAGAAACTCAATGAACTCCTAACTCCATACACTCCAAGTAAGTTTAGTCTACAATCATCAGCAGATTTCCTAGAATTGATCAAATCTACCCAGCCCGATGGAATCATCGCTTCCCTGGACGTTGAATCCCTTTTTACCAACGTCCCAGTCGACACAACCATAGGAATGATACTGGACAGAGTATACAGAGACGAGAGCACCCCCAAATTAGACATACCTGAGCCACACTTGAAAAGTCTTCTCAAAGCATGTACAAAGGAAGCCCCTTTCATCAGTCCACAAGGAGACATGTATTTACAAATAGACGGAGTAGCAATGGGCTCCCCCTTAGAAGTTTTATTTGCTAATTTTTATATGGGAACCATCGAAGATAGGGTCTTCAGTAGCAGACAAAAACCAACTGTATACTGCCGTTATGTAGATGACATATTCGTAATAGTAAAAGACTCAGATGAACTAATTGACCTAAAAAGACACCTAGAGAGAGTCAGTACTCCGATTTACACATGAAAATAGTGAAAATAACAGTCTGCCATTCTTGGATGTACTAATAACAAAAACAGGAACCTCTTTAAGCACCAACGTATACACCAAGCCCACCAACATAGGATTATGCCTGAACGGTAGAAGTGAGTGCCCCCAAAGATACAAAGCCAGTGTTCTCAATGCTTATATTCGTCGAGCGCTTACCCACTGCTCTGAATGGAGCAACGTGAGTAGAGAGTTTGAAAGAGTAACTCAGGTATTGGTGAACAACGGATATAGCAACGCGGAAATAAACGCTGCTATAAGAAGACACTTGGACCGTTGGTATAATTCAGAACCTAGAACAGAAACCACAACACCCCCAATAAAAATATATTACAAATCAACCATGCACAGTGAACATATAAAAGAGGAAAGAATAATGAAAGAAATAATCCGTAAAGGAGTAAAAAACACTACTCCTAACCAAAACATAAACCTGATAATATTCTACAAAACCAAGAAGACTTCCGAACTCCTTATCAAAAACAGCCCGAAGCCGACGGAGAACCCTCTACAGCAGTCAAGCGTTGTATACATGTACACTTGCCCCCACGAAGGATGTAACCTTCAATGTAAGTACATAGGTATGACGTCGACCAAGCTGACGAGGCGTTTGACATGCCATCTTCAATCTGGTGCCCCTAGGAATCACATGAGACAAGCCCATGACATTACTCTAACAAGAGAAATGTTGAACAAGAATACTTGCATAATAGACAAAACCCAAGATTCAAGAAGATTACAAATTCTTGAGGCAATTCACATAAGAATAGAGCGACCTACCATGAACACCCAAATCACAGAACTATTTACTCTACCCACCATGAGAGTAAGGACAAGACAAGAACATATCGATGCCAACACAGAAGACAATGTCCAACATAACAGGCCAATTACACTGGATTAATCTTTGTGTTTAGATAGGAGATGCCTCGTTTGGGCCAATAAGCCTTCTGCAGCCCCTATGTTTATCCCTTATGTATCCCCCCGTGTCTTCACCTTCATTGTATTATCACCTGACCTAATGCGGGTATAAAATCAACTAGTATTGTAAGATCTGTTCACTTGAGAATGAACCATGGAGGTTCGAAACGTCGTGCAAATTATACAAATAAGTGTAATACACTCTATAGTAAATCACTTCTTTTCTTCACCTTAAAAGTACGAAAATGAGTTTTGGAGAACTCCTATTTCAATTAAGCCCTGATGCTAAGAAAATAGTTAGAGGGATAGAAGCCCTAAACCAGAAAATAATAAATACAGAATATGCGGTCATATTCAATGAAATATATATATATATATATATATATATATATATATATATATATATATATATATATATATATATATATATATATATATATATATATATGCACACATCTATCTGCTCTATGCATATCTATTTGTATGTCTTTCTGTCTCTTCCTCTCACTTTCTCTGTCTATCAGCCTCTATTTCTTCCCTCTGTCTGTCGCTCCATCTCTGACTCTTACTGACTGCGAGTCTCTGTCTTTGTATTTCTCGGTCACTGTCTGTCTCTCTTTCTCCTATAAAAAATATAATTGTCTAATGTGTGGGTGATCTCCTGTGAGAAAAGCTTAGGTGGGGTGTGAAATACCAAACAAATAATAGTTACCCCTTACTCTGATAAAGGGCTGAGGCTTGAGAAACTTTTAAAGCTGTAAAAGTGTCGTCTCTTTTATGTGAGTACAGCCAAATTATTGACAGCAGGGCATTTTATGTTCATTTTCCAGAGATCATTGTAAAATGATGTATATTACTGTAAAAAAAAATTATTCTGAACGTTTGTTTTAAAATTATATAGCTGTGCAGATGGCGTGCACTGCCAAAACTCTTCGTAGGGGTCTGAATGTGACCCTCATATGTTGTTACCTCTTCAATACTAGCGACCCCAACCATCCAAGGCTCATTCTGTACACGAGACCATTTCCTCTGCCAATTTTGGATGAGGCTAGATCCAACCGTGTGGCCTCCAACGTAGAACAGACAAACAACCAGACCAGTGATATTCTCTCCTACAATTTGGATTATGTAGCATAATACATGTAATGTGTTGCGTTACAATAAAATTCTTATTTTGAGTTTATATTATAAAAGAAATAAAAAAAATAATGAACATTTATTGTTTCTTAGGCTGGGGAATTTTGACAGCCTTTGTGCTGTATATTGTACTGGAGAGGCACCCCAGCGTTGCCAGGGTCTGTCTGTCTGTCTCCGATCTGTACATATATCTGTCCATCCACATATCTCTCTCTTTATCTCTCCATCCACACATCTCAATTTATTTATCCATGAATCTACATTTCAATCCATCCATCTATTCATCAATCTATTCCCCCAACAATTAATGCAACCATCTAAGTATCTATTTATTCATCTATCCTTCCATCTACTTATCTAGCAATCCATATATCCATCTATCTTTCTGTCCACCTGTAAATCAATCTATTTGTCCATACATCTACTCTTCTGTCTATTTATCTATTCTTATATCTATCCGCCTTTCCCTATATCCACCAATCTATCCATCTACCTATCGATCTATCAATCCATATATATCCATTGTTATGGAGCCCCCTCCTATTTCTCCCCAATGCCAGTGTTAAGAATGATATCAGCTTACCCTGCTGATACCCTGAGCTGCCTTTTGGGAGTCTTCTGGGGAGTCTTTTGGTATATGAGGCAACCGGGTTGGTCACCTAATTAGGGAGAAATTTGTATTTATATGTTTGTAGGGAAGGTGGGGGTCATGCCCCTGGTAATACAAAATGGCGACCCCTGCCTACAAATCCGCTATTTTGCGGGTGACGCCCTCCGGCTGGGGATTGGCTGGCCTAGGTCAAGTGACGCGGCTGACTAATCAGTGTCCGCCGTGACATCACTGACGTGACCTGGCTCGCCAGCTGGCGAATGGCGTCGTGCAGAGCTGATCTGAATGTGGACGTGCGTTGAAGAGCGCTGAGGTTGGAAGCTCTGGGAGTCTCGCTCAGTGGATTATAAGCAGCCATCGCAGTCTACCATTATCCCTGAAGACTCTGTATTCCTTGGGGAGCACGAAGAAGCCAAGTTTAGTGGGCAAAGAAGAACCAAGGATATCGAACTTGAGGATATCGGTCGGCGACGACTCGGGAACGCCTGCCTCGCACCCGCGAGTCTGGCTTGGTGCGACGAGAAGTGCTGCAGTGACTGGGTTACATCTTCTGAGACGTTGGAGGGAAGACACCGTTTCCAGTTCCAGGAGAAAATGTCTTGTTGAAGGAACTTGTGTATACAGCGACTGGCTCAGTGACTACTGGTTGGACCAGTATTGGTATACCTGAACTCTAGGGAGTGGCACGGATACGACGCAATTACTTCACGACACCTGAGGCCTTGCAACACGCTACTGGATCGCCGAGGAGCGACCCGGGACCTTTAGGAACATCACACCATTGCAATACAGGCGTCGTGGACAGAAGTGATTAAGGTAGATCATATTTCTCTTCCATTACACCTTGCTGATTTGGCTAGTTAGGCCAGAAATATATATAGATGACATTAGCATATATATTATTATGTTAGTATTAGGATAGGCTGTAGGGCAGCCAGCACTCTACAGTTTGGAGACGACAGTGTGTGGACGACGTGACAGTTGGTGAGGCGGCAGACGACATTGAAGAAGTGCCCCCCCCCCCCCTTCTTGAGAGGGGTGTGAGTCCCCCATTTAAATCTGCCCAGCTGATGGAGTTGTCAGAGCTCGTGAGAGGAGAGCTGCCGACGATCTCCAGAGCATTTATTTATATGTCTATTCATTTACCATTTCTATATGGGTGTTCATGTAGCTTTTCGTTAGTATATGTCATATAATTTTACTGACGTGTTTGAGTTCGCCTCCATATATCTCTACGAGCATACACGAGTGATATTATAGTCCCCACAGATGAACAGTAAGATTTTATATGAAAATATTCTAGTGGCTGGAAAAGTGAGAGCAACACAGATATTTATGGAACGTACCCTAGGCTGGCAATCCTGATTTAACACTGTGAGAGTAGCAACACTTATGCTGTCAAGCAACAGAGTTCAACCACTAAACTCCACTGCTGGGGTGCAGAGATATAAACCCAGCTGGCGACCTTGTGATAGTGGAGAAATGCAGGTGTGAAAGAGAAACCTGCGACCCTTTTGTTACAGCGGGCAAGACTCAGAGGAAGTGCTGGTGAAGGTAAGTCTGAGTCTTCCTTCACTCCTCCATGGAACAAGGCTGGAATTGCTGGTAGCAGTTCCCCCGTGGTTGACTGAAGGGCTTCCAGGGCGATCAGTAGCACCCAGGTGGTGGAGCATAGACCTGCGGTGGTGGGCTTGACGTGGTCCTCATCTTTGAGACCAACAGACTCTGGCGAGTCGCGTGAGTCAGACCGGGCTGACCTTTACCCTGAGCCACTAGCAGCACCCTTGGCCACAGCCCACCCCCTGTGTTGCACCATCCATCTATTTATCCATCCATTCTTCTGCCCTCTACTCTGTCCATCTATTTATATACATCTATATCCATCCATCTGTGCAGCCATATGTCCAGTCATCTATCCATCCATATGTGCAGCCAGCTATCCATCTAGCTTTCTATCCAATAATCTCTTCATCTCGCTCTCTGTCCATTATTCTCTTCATCTCGCTTTCTATCCATTTAACCCTTACTCTATCCATCTATCTAATCGTCTGTCCATCTAGCTTTATTTGCTGCTATCTATCCATGCACCTAATCATCTTTTTATACATTAATCCATCCAACTATCTTTTCATCTATCTAGCCATCTATCTATTTGTCTATCCATCATTCTACCTATTCATCCATTTATCCATGTATGTACTTATCTGTCTATTCATGATTCCAGCCATCTATCCGTCCATTTATCGATTGTCTGCCACTGTCTCTATATGTCTTTGTCTCTTGCTCTCTGTGTCTATCTGCCTATCTGTCTGTCTCTCTCTCTGATGAAAAATATATTTGTCTGTGTTGGGTGTCAACAGTGAGAGGATGTTACGACCCTGGGTCCAGTACTGCACTGTGGCAGATGGATCAGTGTCGTATGGCATTTGTTTACATACAGATGATGTAGGGACTCTTCACTTATGTATGTATTTTAGTGTGATTGGTCCTGAACGTGTAGGATTATACGTTGGATTAGTGTTACTTAAATTATAAATTTTAGATAGGTTTGGTTTATTTGGAAGGAATGTTAATTGTATGGTAAGTTTATACACAAGATTGTTCCTCAAATTGCAAATAGTGGGTGATTGCGTCCATGCCAGACTTAAGAGAATTTTGATGCTCCTAGCATTGTAGTTACACTGTGAGAGTGCTTAGTGTATCGTATTGTTAAGCTAGGATGCTATATTTATACTTAGAATTGCATGGTGGCAATTAAATATTGTATTAGAGAATAAGTAAATGGTTACTGTATGATCAGCTGACCAAGTCAGGCTACTGGCTGCGTGGAAATGTGGCCTCCTTTACAGCAACCTTGGGGGCGGGTTAGACGTCTTGGCTTGGCGTCCCCTCCTACTATCTACTCTACCTCTTAAGTTTGTAACTAAGATAAGTATCATTACCACATGCCACCCTTCTGTTCTAAGTGTATTCTTGTCTGTTTATCCTGGTCATATCCTGGAGTTCCATGTAATTAGATGCAGGTACTTACCAGTGAAACACGTGTCTGCTGTAATTATAGTCATTTAGGTTAAGTTAAATTGTCCCTTAGGGACTCGTAGTCTTTACACTAGTTTGCTGTACGGGAATCTTGTCTCCTGCCAATGAGGAGTCAGGGAGGGAACGTAAGCTCGAGGTGATAAAGTATTTAAGTTGTACTTGGGTGTTTGAGGGTTATAATAAATTAACCTAGTAACCGGAGTTTGGGGCCCGGGCATATCCTAACCCCGTTTGGGTGGTACTCCAGTACCATGTTGAGACCCTAGCAGGCTCCCCTAACTTTAACAGTGGATCTCAGTGGTGTGAAATATTAAAAACAGAGCAGTTACCCCGTACTCTGATAAGGAAACATGGCTTAAGAAACCTTTGACGATGCAGAAAAATTGGTTATTTTAAATGAGTACGGGCAAATTATTGACAATTTCTATTAATGTTCCCAAAATCAGTGAATAATGTTGCAAGTTACTAATATTGTATTAGTTGGTTTTGAAAATATTTAGTTGTGCAGCTGTCGGACAGTGCCAAAACATTCGTGGGGATCTGAATGTGTTGATGGCAAGCTGTTCCTGTTTAATCCTCGCCACCCTGACCACTCCTGTGTTCATCCCGTTCCCCAGACCATTCTCTCTGACAATTTGGGTGAGACTAGCTCCTACTATGTAGCCTCCACCTTGGAACAGACCAACACACATTTTCTCTTATAGTTTGTACTAGAGGGGTCACCTCACATTGCCTCAGTCTGTCTGCCTCTCACCTGTCTATCTACCCACCTATCTCTATTTATCTATTCATTTATCTATTAATCGATCCATTAATCCTCTTAATTAATATCTATCCACCGTCTATCATCTATCCTTCCATCTAACCATCTACTCATCTATCAATCCATCCATCTATCAATACACCTAACTGCTAATATTCATCTATGTGTAATGGTATATGCACACCATAGCCCCTTCCCCCTTTCCCCTTTGCCCTTCCCCCTTCCCCCTTTCTCTTCTCCTTCCTCTTCCCCTTCCCTTCTCTCGCTTGCCTACCCTCCCTTGGGTCATTTCTGTCTTTTGTCACGGGGTCATAAACAGCTTGAAGCCACTTGCTCCCCTCTCTCTCCTGTCCTCCGGGCCAGTGACGAATTTGGGTATATTACCCCAGGGCTAATAAACTTGTGATCTCAAGTTACACGTGGGTGCCCAGCCAGGAAAGTCGTTGGTGTCTTCCCAGTTTTTGGAGTTTTCTGTCAAGAGGAATTGACCCTTATGGTCAAGCCTGATCCGGATTGGTTAAAGACATGTAGGCCTGGGGAGGCGGGGCCTCACAGGGTAGTGCCTGCCCATGCCATTGGCCCGGTTTCTAGAGCACCTCATTCACTGGTGAGCGTTTTCAATAAAGAAAAGTTTAGTGTGTCTGGGGACCTCGGCTGAGGTACATACAGGTCAACTGACCTGTGGGCAGCCAATCAACATCCTTTGGCAAGCTGCAGTATTGAAGGTATAGTGCTCTTGAGTTCATGTCCATAGTAAATATCCTCCATTGTGCCTCTAAGGGAATAGAATAGGGGATATGTTCAAATTGTCTTAATTTACATGGTTCATAAAATAAATTGTATAACTTGTTCAGTGGTATTCACTTAACTCCCCTTTGATATATTTTTGCTACTTGTCGTTCTTATGTGTTGAATTGGAAACCCCCCATGTTCTCCTACAGTTAATAGATACTAAAGTTGCCCTTGGATTTTAAATACGTAACATAAATTAAACGAACTAATTTTCCCAAAAATTTAATACTGAAATTCGTAATACCCTTTGAGTTCCCTGATTGTTGGAAATTTCCAACACTAATACCATACTGTTGTATTATTATTAACTATTACTAAAATATACTAATTACTGTAGTAACTAAAATTAACTAACAGTAGTGTTCACATGAACTAATAATTGCATCTGTACAATAATGCTGGAATTCTTACGTAACGCCAGATTCTACCAAGTTAAACACATTTATATCCAGTGTGTTAGAGAACTGAATGTGATTCTCTAAAATCATCAGTATTCCGTGTGATAATTATTTACAGATAACATAACTTCCAAATAATGACAAATCGAGAGTTTTTAGTTACAATTGTTATCAAGTAATAAAATTTACCGTCACGCGTGAATGCCGTGGAGAAAACTAAAATCATCTCCATTTTTTGTTTACCACCGTAAGACGAGAAAGTAATAATATTTAGCTCCCTAGAATTACACCCCAGTCTTTATCAAAGCATTTTAGCCACAACTGCGCGAAATAATATTATTCGTGATAAATAATTTTTGTGGCGAATGCGGGACGCGGAGAGGAGAGGGAGACGCCATTGTGTGGTGGACTACAGCTCAAGGAGGAGAAGTCGCCAGTGTGCGGCGTGAAGACTTGTTGTGGAATTGAGCAACTAGTTTTGGTGTCAGAGTCTAGGACACGTTACGGTGAAGTTGTCAGCAAGATTTAACCTAATACTCATCAGAGAACTAGTTAATTTGTTCTACGTGATCCGTCGTGACCGGCCAAATAAGCGCGTCGACATCCAAGCCAAGCTAGCCACCACGTGTTCGCCATTGTGACACTAGAGCTTGGGATGCGGTTTCGGCAAGCCTCAACTTATTCAGTACCCGTTTAGCTAAGTATATATGACTCCCTTTTGATGCATCATTAGAGATTGTATATGGCAGGGTAGCTTGTCGTTACATCGAGCAACTTAAACAAAACCCATGTTAGTATTCTAAATTAATTTTACTTCCATTTCCTTGAATATAGATATTTAGTAGCCTAGTACATTGCTACGTAATATCCCTTAAATTACAGCTCGCGTGTGAGGAATCCATGAGCTGTTACTTTACCCGTGTTATTCATCTCCCAGTGTTCTACGAGGAATTCCGGAGATCCCGAGGATGATTCGTAACTGATGTCTTTGAAAACGTCTTCAAGCTAAGACCTTTCGTATTTCTTTAATTATTCAAATTATCAGTATTTTAGTTATCATTTATGGAATGCTGTACACTGGAGATAATACGTGTTTATTATAATGATTAATTTCTGATGTTAATATTCTATATCTTTATTGGTGATAAATTTTCTATTGATTCTTTAATTGGTCATAAGATTAGGTTATTACACAATGAACTGGTGCACGAACCACACTAGTTCCTAGACATATATGAAGTTCTAGCAATAACCCCCCAATGTAGGTGTTTGAGGCTTTGATTCAAGTAAATTATTTATACAGCCCATTAATTACTTAAGTGATTATATTTCCTAATATTTATCCATAGACACTGGTTCTTCTAGGAATTTCTAATCGTCACTTTTTATTAGTTTCCCTCTTTACTATAAAAGCGGGTGGTCCTTCGAAATTGATTTCATTACTTTAATAATTAAATAAATAGTCAAGCCACAAATGTCCCACATTATGGTCCTTATCGAACCGGATAAACATAAAATATAAATATACATACTAATTAGTAATAACTAATCACCGTGTGAAGTAATCTAGACTAACCATTTTAATTAATTGTGTCTACCAACAGCGTAACACATAGGTTAGCCTAAGTCACACAGTCATTGCTACTTACACCTCATGTATAAGGTAGCACTCGTGGGACACAGTCAATTACCCACAACACTTAGACCTATACCTCATACTGAAGTAAGAATCTTTAGGTCACCAGGAGCAACAGCTCATAACTTTTATAACAATTCCACACTAACACCTGCGTTAGAGTGGCCTCACCATCTAACCATTATTTACTTAGGTGGTAATGACATCCATCCTACTCGTCATCCAGCTGAGGTGATCAAGCACCTTAAAGCCATAATTTCTTCATTTAAGCTCATCAATAATTCGGTAGTATTCACGTTAGTGGAACCTCGCCAACCAAGTCAAGATAATCTTTGGGGAGTAACACCAGAATACTACCAGAGAGCTGCTAAATACATAAATTTCAGGCTGAAAAAACGAGTGAGATTGGATGCCACTTATATCCAATTTACAGCCAGACCTTATAGACAAAACCTGGCAAGAGATGGTGTACACCTGTCAGGTGAGTCTAGGTCACATGTGGTTGACAAATTGATCAACACAATCAACTATCACAAACGGCTGTGGCTAGCAAGCCAAACTTAACTGTACATAATTGTTTTCACTTGTGTGTGCAAGTGCACACTTATAAACTATAAAATCCAAAACACCCAAAAATTCAGCACAACTATATTCACATTACTGCACCACAATAATCTTTACCAATCTTATTAGGTAGAATTTAGGCTGTGATTGTGCTGAATTAGGCACAAACCCAGACTAAATAAATTTGTAGTTTCTTAGGTAGGAATTATCACGACTAGACTTAAGCTAGTCAGTAGTGCATGTATTATACCATTTGTGCTGACGCTATTAAGGGTGGGATTAAACTTTGTGATAACTCTGATTAGAGTATATCCATATTATTTCATTTTGTACACATTATTTTGTGTGTACCTATTTTGAGTATTGCTGAATGGTCACCATTACATCTAATGGTGATATAGAAGAGCTAACCGGACGAAAGTTAATGGTGAAGTTCGAGCACTGCTCAAAATAGTTAGCTATTTCTTGTTAGGTAGGTAAAATTATAGTCTATTCAAGTATATTAGGCTATTCTAATTGATATTGATCTCCACTGAATGAGTCAATATCCCAGTTATCTCAGTAACAAATATTTACTGACAAACCAGCCTTTACCCAACAAAATGGAAACGGCTACCAAAATGAAAAGGACCCTTATCGGTCTGAAAGGTCATTTGACCCGACAGATTAATAAATGCCAAAATCTGTCACAACAGTCACCTGTTGACTACTTTGAATTAGAAGATTTACTACAAGTTGTTGAAAGCAAATTTGCCCATATTAAGCAACACATGAGTCTGTATTTGACAGAACTTCACTCAACTTCTGTAGAAAGTAGTGAACTTGAGGATGTTATAGATGACTTAGCTCAGTATGAAGAAGATATACGAGTTAAGCTTCTACCCTTTAAGAAGCAAATTGCTAAAAACAAGCTGACAGTAGCTTCTGCTGCACGTACAGATCCTGATGTCAAATTACCTCAAATCAATATACCCACATTCTCTGGTAACGAGAATGAAAGTTGGGATGATTTCTGGAGTAAATTCGTAGATGCAGTAGACTCTAAAGTTAACATTCCTCAAACCACCAAATTCACTTATTTACAAGGCTTGTTACGAAATGAAGCCTTGAAAGTAATCTCTAATATAACACTGACCAGTGAAGGTTACTCCTTAGCTGTTCAATTGCTCAAAACCAACTACGATAACACGGAGAGAACTATTACTGTCTTAGTTCAAAAATTGCTAGATTTACCATCTGCTAATAATTCTACAGATTCCTCCAAACTTTCAGGCTAGAGTTAGAATCTTTACTCAAGGCCTTATGCCTTAAAGTCCAAATTCAGACAGCTGAATGGATGACCAAAGTAGTTGTTAGGCGAAAATTGCCAAGAGAAACTTTAGATAAATTATGTACCATGTACAACAAGACCTTTTTGACCTTGAAAGAAATTACAGAAGGTCTACATACCTTAGTCGAAAGACAAAGAGCCAACAAGATGGGAAAAGTGTTTCAAATTTCTCTACTAACTCCCATCGTAAGTCAGCTCATATTGACACTTCAGTTAAACCAAAAATGACTTTAAATAAGTCTAATAAATTTAAACCTAGGACTGCTCCATCCACTGGAAAGGGGAGTGGTAATGTAGGTACTTATTCAGTATCTCCTTCTGGTGTAACCAATGACTTGTCTGCTAAAGGAACAAAGTCAACCAGAGAGATAAGGTGTCTGTTCTGTAGTCAAGGACATGCCACCTACCAATGCACTGTTTATCCTAACTTTAATACCAGGATTAAACGGTTACAAGAAATACACAGATGCACCAAGTGCATGGGCTCTCATGACCCCAAAAAATGTGTAGTGCAACTACGTTCATGCAGTAGATGCAACCAAGGTGTACATCATTATGCCTTATGTAGAAAAACTTCTACCCAATCCATGAACTGGGGAGAATTCCACGAATTCTACCACAGTACAATATTGCAAAGTGCATCAAGAAATAAATGTACTTGCTACTGAGTCAGGCAATAATACCACTCTGCCTACAGCTCAACTTAGACTAATAAACAGGAAATCTAGAGTTAACACTAGAGTTCTTTTTGATCAAGGATCACAGAAAACCTTCATTACACAACAATTAGTCGAGCAGTTAAAATTAAAACCTGCCAAAAGTGTGAGATTAAATATTTCAGGTTTCTTGACTAATAGTGGACTTCGTGAATACCAAGTAGTTAAGGTATTAGTGAGACTTGGATCTTCCACTAGTCCAATACAAGCGGTAGTAGTAGATAAACTTCCTACAGACCTACAGGTCACAGGATTAGCTCGCACTGCGAAATATCTTAAACGAAACTGCATGAGGCTAGCAGATTACAAAATAAATTCTGACTGCCTCACTGATGTTGGAATACTTATAGGCGCGGATCATTATTATAAATTTATAACGGGATGCACCAGACAAACGGAATGAATTTGTTGTCATCTGCTGGAGGCAAGTTGCTTACTGGACCGGTGCTTTTCCAACAGAATCCAGCGTCAACAAACCAACAATCTAACAACATAATAGTGGCATGACTAGGCTTGGAACAGTCACCTCTACATTTCAGAGAAATATCTGAAGATATTGAGTCTGATCCACCTGTACATCGTCTGTGGGATTTAGACACTTTAGGTATTATCCCTGAACAACCAAGCCCTGATGATATGTGGACTTACCAGCAATACTGGATACAGTTGTCTATAAAGATAAACAATACTGGGTGAGACTCCCATGGAAGTTGAATCATCCACAACTTCCAGTTAATTATTTCATGGCAGCCTCACAATTGCAGTCTCAATTAACACGACTACAGAAGCAGCCAGACAAACTGAACATGTATCATCAACTAATCCAACAACAACTCAACAGTAAATTTATCGAGGTTGTTGATAATGATGACCGGAAAATAGGTCACTATTTACCCCATCACGCTGTGGTGAAAGATTCCTTGACAACACCAATACGTATTGTATTCAACTGTAGTGCTAAATTGAAGCCAAGCAGTGTGTCTTTGAATGAATGTCTCCAAACGGGACCTAGCCTAACCCAAAGGCTACATGATGTGCTATTACGATTCCGCACTGGTATTTTTGCTTATACTGCTGATATCAGTAAAGCTTTCCTTAGAGTAGGTTTACAGGAAGAGGATCGTAATTACACCAAGTTTCTCTGGATTAAGGACCCACTGGATCCTAACAGTGATATCATCACATATCGTTTTGCCTCAGTATTATTCGGAGTGACGTCTTCCCCATTTCTATTGCAAGCAACATTAGATACACATTTGAGGAAGTCTAATGGCCCTTATAAGGCAGAAATTAGTGACAACTTGTATGTCGACAATTTCCAGGGAACTACCAATGATCAATCCAATTTGGTAGAAATCTACCATGAGGCTAACCGTGAGTTATTAGGAGCCAATATGCCACTACAATCATGGGCCTCAAATAATGAATCATTAAACCAGATAATCGAGAAAGAATTTCCAGGTTATCAGGTACCTAATCAATTAAAGGTTCTAGGTGTGGAATGGAACACAAGTACTGACGAGATGAATGTCAAGTCAGTACAAACCGATAATTCATCCATTACCATGAGAAAATTACTCTTGTATGTCAGTCAACCATTTGACCCTTTAGGCTTGCTTAGTCCTATATTAATAAGGGGCAAACTCCTAATGCAGGAATGCTGGCAGAAACATATGGGATGGGATGATCCGTTACCAAGTGAGTAACAAGCTAAATGGCAGATACTCACAGCGGATTTCAATCAGTTAGGTGTTTTGAAATTTCCTCGTAATGCTTCAGGACCAGACTTGCCCACAAATTTGCACGTTTTTTGCGATGCCTCTGGCAAAGCGCATGGCGCTGTAGCCTACTTAGTTAATAGTGCACAATCAATTTTGCTCACATCTAAAGCAAGGGTTGCTCCCATTAAGAAGAGATCTTTACCTCAAATGGAGTTGACAGCATTGCTGGTGGGAGTAAGATTGGCTCATTGCCTGACCAAAACACTCAATAATATCCACTTTGGTGAGATTGTCGTGTGGTCAGACAATGAGGCAGTCTTACAATGGGTAAGAAACAACAATAATAAAACTCCCTACGTCAGTAATCGTGTTAGGGAAATTCATGAATTATCTGCTGGATATAAATTCAGACATGTTCCTACTAAGGACAATCCTGCAGATTATTTATCTCGAGGATTAACACTAAAACAACTTATCAAGTCTTCGCTGTGGTTCAATGGACCTTCATGGCTTGTTGGTGGTCAGTGGCCCAAACAAAAGCCACAAGTCATAGTGACCAATATCACCACTCCCATGAAAGAACCAGAACCTCAACGAATCTTAGCCATTGATCCTCACAATTATTCCAACTTAAGTAAGTTATTAAGAGTGACAGCACATGTGTTTGACTTTCTTGCTAAGATAGGAATCAGACATAAGTTTCCCAATCCTATCCTCTACTGGATCAAACGTGCACAGCAAGAGACATATGGAAGCGAATATGAAAATCTTCCAGATAAATTAACTAAGTCTCTAGGTATCTGGTATGATGCCAACACCCATAAAATATTAAGGTGTGGAGGACGTTTGCTTCATGCAAAAATTGATCTAGATACAAAGAATCCAATTCTTCTACCACGTCACCACATCATTACCAAACTTCTAGTTTTACATCACCATCAATATGGTACTTTACATGGTGGTGTTAGATACTCTCACCGACCTAAGACAGAAATACTGGCTTCCTCAAGATCGTCAGACAGTCAAGTCAATTATTAAATTCTGTGTAATCTGCAAAAGATAGGATGCCCGAGTATGTCCTTACCCAGGACCTCCACTACTCCCTGAAGAAAGAGTGGTTCATCTTCGTCCTTTTGAAACCACTGGTGTCGATTACACAGGAGCTTTGCTTCTCACTGGCAATCCAGATAAGATACCAGTGAAAGCTTACATTTGCCTCTTTACGTGTGCTACCACCAGAGGCGTACATCTAGAAGTGACTTCAGATATGAGTGCTGAAGCCTTCATCCAGACTTTTCGTAGGTTTGCAGCCCGCAGATCCTGTCCCAAACTAATGATATCGGACAATGGTTCAAATTTTGTGGCAGGAGAAGCCTGTCTGCGAGAAGTATGGAATCATCCAGAGGCAATCAGTCCTGCAGAGACGACAATGTCACTGGAAATTTATAGCTCCAAGAGCCCCTTGGCAAGGTGGGTTCTACGAACGAATGATAGGAACTGTCAAGAAGTGTTTAAGAAAGACCTTACATCGATAGAAAATTAGTTACTCCGAGCTCCAAACCCTTGTTGTGGAAATCGAGGCGCGAGTCAATAACCGCTCATTAACATACCTGTCAGATGATTTCTCACAGAGAGAACCTCTGAGTCCCTCCACTTGATACATGGAGGCCTGCTGAGCCCTCTCATACCTTTGGCAGAAGAGGACCCCGTCGACCCTTCACATGTAACGAGGAGTGACTTAGTAGAAAGTTACCAACATCTCTCAAGAGTAATTGAAAGGTGGAATGAGGTGTGGACTCGAGAGTACCTCATAGCTCTACGAGAGTACCACTACAGAGCTTCGAGTCCCTATAATAAAGTACAACTTAAACCAGGAGACCTAGTATTGGTTGACAGTGATGGACCAAGGTCAGAGTGGCCCATAGGCAAAATTGTTGCTATCCATCCAGATCACCAAGGTATCCTGAGAGTAGTGAAAGTTTTGTGCTGAGGCAACACTACCCTGAAAACCTTAGAGAAGTTGGTACCTCTCGAATTAGCAGAACGAGAGTAATTACCAGAACCAGCTTCACCAGTAGTTTCCGAGGACAGCGATTCTGATCCACCGAGCAACCGCCCCACTAGAGCTGCTGCTCAACAATGCAAGCGGAAACTACAAGCCTATTACAGCTCTGACCAAGAGCAAATACCTTCCCATCCAATTTAAGTAATCATGATGATACTGTGGTGTGATGTCAAGTAACAAATCGTTACAAGTCACCATGACCCATAACATTCTCATCACAGTAGATTCTTAGTTATTTGAATTGTGTGATTTAATTCTTAATTGTTGTATAGGCTATAAATAACATCATTTTGTCTAGAGTATCTGAGAGTTTACAGACTTTAAGACTTAGTAACATAAACAATACATGTCATAGCGACACCAGTCACAGAGTTTATTGTAAGCTTTCTTAGTTATTAGCTTTAGATAATTCATAATAACGTGTTCCATTTAACATGAAATCTGCAAGACTTAAGTTCTTGTATGTCCTTGACAATTACGGGACATTCGTTATGTGTGTACTAACATACTAACATACTAATATACTTATTAACTTCGGGATGGGTATGTCAGCACTCAACATTACACTGCGACCCGATAAATCTCCCCCCGGAGTTATGTTGGAAATTTCCAACACTAATATCATACTGTTGTATTATTATTAACTATTACTAAAATATACTAATTACTGTAGTAACTAAAATTAACTAACAGTAGTGTTAACATGAACTAATAATTGCATCTGTACAATAATGCTGGAATTCTTACGTAACCAAGCACCAGTATTGCGTCAGATTCTACCAAGTTAAACACATTTATATCCAGTGTGTTAGAGAACTGAATGTGATTCTCTAAAATCATCAGTATTCTGTGTGATAATTATTTACAGATAACATAACTCCCAAATAATGACAAATCGAGAGTTTTTAGTTACAATTGTTATCAAGTAATAAAATTTACCGTCACGCGTGAATGCCATGAAGAAAACTAAAATCATCGCCATTTCTTGTTTACCACCATACGACGAGAAAGTAATAATATTTAGCTCCCTAGAATTACACCCCAGTCTTTATCAAAGCATTTTAGCCACAACTGCGCAAAATAATATTATTCGTGATAAATAATTTCTGTGGCGAATGCGGGACGCGGAGAGGAGTGGGAGACGCCATTGTGTGGTAAACTACAGCTCAAGGAGGAGAAGTCGCCAGTGTGCGGCGTGAAGACTTGTTGTGGAATTGAGCAACTAGTTTTGGTGGCAGAGTCTAGGACACGTTACGGTGAAGTTGTCAGCAAGATTTAACCTAATACTCATCAGAGAACTAGTTAATTTGTTCTACGTGATCCGTCGTGACTGGCCAAATAAGCGCGTCGACATCCAAGCCAAGCTAGCCACCACGTGTTCGCCATTGTGACACTAGAGCTTGGGATGCGGTTTCGGCAAGCCTCAACTTATTCAGTACCCGTTTAGCTAAGTATATATGACTCCCTTTTGATGCATGATTAGAGATTGTATATGGCAGGGTAGCTTGTCGTTACATCGAGCAACTTAAACAAAACCCATGTTAGTATTCTAAATTAATTTTACTTCCATTTCCTTAAATATAGATATTTAGTAGCCTAGTACATTGCTACGTAATATCCCTTAAATTACAGCTCACGTGTGAGGAATCCACGAGCTGTTACTTTACCCGTGTTATTCATCTCCCAGTGTTCTACGAGGAATTCCGGAGATCCCGAGGATGATTCGCAACTGATGTCTTTGAAAACGTCTTCAAGCTAAGACCTTTCGTATTTCTTTAATTATTCAAATTATCAGTATTTTAGTTATCATTTATGGAATGCTGTACACTGGAGATAATACGTGTTTATTATAATGATTAATTTCTGATGTTAATATTCTATATCTTTATTGGTGATAAATTTTCTATTGATTCTTTAATTGGTCATAAGATTAGGTTATTACACAATGAACTGGTGCACGAACCACACTAGTTCCTAGACATATATGAAGTTCTAGCAATAACCCCCCAATGTAGGTGTTTGAGGCTTTGATTCAAGTAAATTATTTATACAGCCCATTAATTACTTAAGTGATTATATTTCCTAATATTTATCCATAGACACTGGTTCTTCTAGGAATTTCGAATCATCACTTTTTATTAGTTTCCCTCTTTACTATAAAAGCGGGTGGTCCTTCGTAATTGATTTCATTACTTTAATAATTAAATAAATAGAGTCAAGCCCCAAATGTCCCACACTGATTATTGAGTCCCTTCCTTCCTAGGCTCTCAATAATTTTAGACACATTCATTTATGTTTGGAAGGTGGTGGCAGTGTTTAATGTTTTTTTTATTTTATAATTAGTAATAAATTAATAACCCCTATCTTTGTTATGTCCTCCTCATTTAATATTCCGTTTATATTCGTGACCGCCCAGTGAGGGGTCATACTGGACTGTAACAGAGTTAAGCTGGGGTATTGAGCGAAGAGAGAGCCGTTCACAGAGTACAGAGAAGGGTTACCATTAAAAGGTTCAGGGTGATAACAAATAGGACATTGAGGGTTATTACAATGGTTTACAATTACGATTCGCATAGAGTAGGCGATTCTAGTGTCGTGAAGGGCTGGGAAGTTTAATTATATGCAGTAACCGTATGCGCTAAGCAGGCAGTTTAGAGTGGAGGCCGCCTTGGGTGGTTGGAAAGGGTGTTATTTACTCGACCCTCTGCAACTACGGACAAGGGTGCTGCGTGGTTTTCGCAGCAACAATTCTAGGTTTCGAATTGTTGGGGCGGGGAAGTATTAGGACGCTAATTATTATCCTCGAGGGCGTGTTAGGCGACCCAATCGCTAGATTTTTACGGTACAGCCATGAAGGTACCAAGAGTTCACTGAGGGATGGCCTAGTAGATTCTCTAGCAACGGAATTACGGTGGTGTCGGACAGTTAGATCCGTGGTTGTTCCGCTATGTAGTCTAACCGTTGACCGCGAAGGACAGGATTATTTGGTACTGTCGGGATCTAGGTGGGTGTGGTTACCTAGGCTTGGAAAAGCGACAGGACGGGACGGTTATAGGTTAAATCGAGATTTCCTTAAGTACTAAATTAAGTTCCCTGTATATTTAGTTCCCTTTCAGGTTAAGTATCCCTTCGGTAGTTAAGTGTTCCCCCTTGGTTACGTAATTCTCGTATATAAGTGTTATTATTTTTCTAAGTATTTGTTTTACATGTTTTAAGTCGGGAATTTTTGTTTTCGTATTGTGCAGTATTAATTCTTTGAGAGAATTACTAAAAGATGAGTGGTTTTACTGTTTTCAAGTGAAGTGCGGTGCATTAAGTGAAGTCAGTGAAAGAATTGAAATCAGTGAAATCGTGGAAAAATTTTTATGATGACATTTTTCAAAGTCGCTTGGAAAATCTCAATTTCGGAATAAATTCTAGTTTTGTGTCTGGCTATACGATCTTCGGGTCGTCAATGTTAATTCAATTGTGCGATTAAAGTGATCCGAGTTAGAACTTTGAGAGACCAAAAGTCGAATTTTGGTCATTTAAGGGGGCGTCTGGTTGGCATCTGGGTCCAAAAATGCAAAAATGAAAACTCATTCGATTTCAATCAAACTTTTTTGACAAGTTCTATATGAAAAGTGTTTCATCTGGTCCAAGTTTCAGCATTGTAGCATAAATAGGAAGGGATAAAAAAAATATTGAAGTGGTTGTGAAAATTATGCAAAAATGGTCAAAATCGATTATCAATCAAAAGTGTCAACTGAAATCATAACTACAACTCTTTGCTATCACAATAGCATATATTAAACAAATATTATTATTAGTTTAATTGAAAAAAAATTTAAGGAAAAAAAAAAAAGGATTTTTTTTTCTTTTTTTTTTTTTAATATTTTTTTTTCTTTTTTTTGGGGGCGATTTGCATCAAACTTAAACACCTGACTGTACGTAAGCCTATCTGTAAGGATGTCAATTTTGGAGAAAATTGGTTGATGTCAACCCCAGCAACAGATTTTAGAACCTTAGACTTTATTCATTTCTGTTTTTTTTTCAATTGACACAAACGTTTACAAAACTTTTTCTTTTTTTATTCAATTTACATGAAACTTACACAGTATATGTGGAGGGCATGTCTCTACATTGGGGGGCTTTCATTTTTCTCTAAGTTCATTTATTGATTTTATAATAGCAATAAACATGCCATATTTGCAAAAAAATTTTGGGGAACTTTGAACATTTGTATTAGGAAAACTAAAGATGTTTTGGAAATTCTAAATCCCCAAATCCTTTATTATATGCTAATGTGTCAGAAAAGTGTCACAGAATAATTTTATCTGAAACGTGTGTTCTGAAGTGTGGACTTGAAAATGTGTAAAAAACGTTCAAAAAAAAAAAAAAAAAAAAACTCCCTTTCTATTTACGCTGCAGTACTGAAACTTGGGACAATTTAAGCACTTTTCATATACAACTAGAAAAATAATATTGGTTGACATTGAACAACTTTCATTATAATAACCAGACGCCCCCTTAAGCGAATTAGCGTTGGGACTGAATTTTCTAGCGGTTTTACTCAGCGCCCAGTGTGACAGCGCTCAGTAATTGTTTGCACTCAACAAAGTGTCTAAGTGTCTCGCGAGTAGTATATTCAGTTCAAGTGATAAGCGAACTACACGTCGGTATTTAATTTATAATTTTGAGAAAATAAATACTTGGTTAATTAAGAATTAGTGCGGAGACTACTTTCTGAGGATTAGGCTTCGTGACAGTGAGCGTGCTTTCAATTTTTGTATACTTACCAACGTGTCCAACTGGTTAGCGAGTGTTATAGGCGGTTAAAGTAACAAGTCAACTACGCGCCAGTAATTAAATTGTAATTTTGGGAAATTAATTACTAATTTTTACTTAAGGTTCAGCGCGACTCTGTAGCTGTGAGCGTCGCAGATATCAGTGTATATTTCTCAGTATTCTACAACACGACCGGCGGTGAACAAGTGTATGCTAGGTAAACATCGAGTTCATGCAGTAACGTAAATAAGTAATTTAACATTAATTTGGTTTAACTAATAATGCTTATAATTATATCCGAGCGCCGTTGTTAGCGTCGGGCGTTACGGAATTAAAAATAATTGTTGAAGATATAAACATCGCGCCAGTGTTAAATTAACGATAACGTCATTCATTCCTAGTGCGCCTAAGATTTTAAAGAAAAATTTAAGAAATTCAGTTAACGTAAAGTGTTGTAATTATTGTGCGCTGGTAAACTAGACTGATTATTTTCGATAAATAAAAACAGAGTTGAAACTAAATTATTTACAGTAAATTCAGTGTAATTCCTTTCACGTAAATATTAATTGTATAATTTCAGTATATTGTTCAAGAATTCGGTAATTATCAATTTTCTAAAATTTATATTGGATTGGCATTTAGAGACAAGAAATTCTTTTTATAATTCTTTTTATATTTGCGTTACCAGTCCACTTCGAGTGTCTAATAAATATGGTGGAAATTAATTACATTTTTTCAAATTTATTCTAGTAGTCCGATCATTTAATAATTAACGTAACCTTTTTATGTGGTTTATAATTGCGCATATATAGTTATTCAACATCGTATACAGTGTTTGTTTCACAAGTGATGATTAGTAGTCGATGCCGGTTGCGTATTTCCATCTGTCTGCATATAAATTTGACGAATGAGAGAAGAGGATAATAGGACTAAAGAATTCATTCATTGGTGTAGCGTAGTCAGCGAGACTCTGACGCCGGCAGCTGTCATCGTCTGTCAATGGCGACGGTCCTCACTGGGGTTCGAGAAATCGATTAGGAAGGGTGGCGATATATGGTACTTCCGGTTTGGTCACACGGAACATTTTTTCCAAGGATTGAGGTTAGGAAATATTTTGTGTTTTACTAGAAGTTATTGATGAAACCAAATCGTGTGTTAAAATTTCACCCAGATCCGACGACTGGTCTTGAAGTTACGTTTTGGGGTGAAAATGGTTTTTATCAATGAATGGACAATGTATACAGACGCACCCTCCCCAATACCCCATCCTTACCCAAGCACCCCTCCCTGCCTACAACCCTCAACCTCATACCCTCCTTACCCAGACTCCCCTTCCTGCCTACAACCCCCAACCTCAAACCCTCCCTACAACCCCGTTCCCCAACCTTACCTCCAGGCCAACCCATGTCCACCCCAATCCCTGGCAGACCCATACCAACCCCAGCCAAATACCACCCAAACCCTTGTCGACGCGTTATTGGAATTGTGGAAAACTAGATTTCCCGCTCAACCCCCTGTTTACAACCCCCCTCCACAACCCACCCCCGGCCTGTCCTCACCCTCCCACCTATCCCCCCAACCTATCCAACCCACCCCTCCGGTTACCCACCCTACCCCCTCCATTAATCCTACACCTTGCTCCTCACCTCCCCTCCACCCCTCTTCCCCCCCCCTCTACCCCTATTCCTAGTGTCGCCTCTACAGAAGTTGCTGGGGAATGTAGCCAGCGGACTTCTGGGACGCGTAAAATTGATGAAATTTGTTGGATGTGTCATGGCCGAGGCCATTACAGGTATGTGTGCACGAGCACACGGGTCAAGGGTGACCCAGAACAGATCAGCACGTTGGGTGGCAGACCAACGTTTGAGATGACGGTTGAAGGTGTGAGATTGACAGTTTTTGTGGACACCGGAAGTCAAGCAACGCTCATTAAAAAGTCAGCCTTCAGCACACTTAAAGAGACACGCCTTAAGCGTTGTGGGAAGCATTTAACAGCAGTGAATGGTCAACATATTAATATCTTGGGCCAGGCCACTCTCAATTTTGAAGTGGGTAAGGAAGAAGCGTACCCACACAATTGCACGATTGTCGAAAATCTTGCATTCCCTGGTCAGATTTTGTTGGGAATGGATTTTCTGGGACGAGTTAACTTTTCTTTGTCGGCTCAAGAGGGAGCAAGGAAGTGCAGATTGAAGTTGGGCCAGGTAGTTTATCCCATTAAAATGGTAGATCATCCTCCAGTAATTGCTTCCATTGTAACACTGTAAAAGTGTTTGAGTTAGTTTATTTAAAATATATATAGAGTACATGAGTCACAGACAAGGATCTGAGAGGCGCCAGTTGTCTGCCTGAGATCTCACACCTCAAAGCGTTAATGACCTCAAGTGACCTGAGGTCAGATCATGAGAATTTCACCTTGCTTCCGCTAAGCGTATAATTGGAGCCGGGTAGCCTTCAAACATGCCGACGTTTAAGGAGTGGCTTGGTAGTGCCGGAGGCTATCTACTTGTGGGCGGAGTTAGCTACTAGGTTCCCCAATAAATACTCGGAGAACTATCGAGCAGAGAGCATTAACAGACAGAACAGCAGACGAGAGCAGAGAAGACGTCCCTAGCAGGGAGGCTGTCGACCGGCAGGGGGCGAGACAGTCTCTGTCAAGCTACAGACCCCCCCCCCCTCTCTATTCAACTTAGACTCAGTCCTCGGTGAGTGAACATTAAGGTGACTTGGTCGTGTTTTACAAGTGTTGTGTGATCAGGGGCAGTCAATTGTAGTGTTCTCAGATTCTTGGATGATGACTCACTTTGAATATTAATTGTTAACATTTTTATTGGATTGCTTAAGTTATGATACTTATCATGAAAAATATAATTGTTGAATTTATTATTTAAATGGTCTTTCACTGTGTTCCCTAGAGAGTTGAGTTGAGGTGAGAAAGCCTCTGTGGTTACTGGTTTCATGATATTAACGAGTACATGTTTGGAGTTGATACATGGTACAGAGGGAACATACTAATAATGAACTCATGATAACATCTTTTGAGAATATTGTGATACAGACAAGTTCCATTCCTTGTCTTGTATGTAATGATCATGAATGGATGGTGGCAGCATTTCGTCTTCTACTATCTACTCTTCTACTTCTATCTACTCTTCTACTACTACCTATCTATTCCTCTCCCTCCACCCCTCTCTAAACTCTCACTTTCAGCTAATGACCCTCCTCGCTCCTCCCACCTCTCTGCCTCTCACCCCAAACCCTCACTAATTACTTCACTATTCATTTCTTTCCTCTCGTTTTTCTCTTATACGTTTGTGGCAATGATTCTGTATTCTAGAGTTCTCTCTAGAGTTTCGGGTAACTGATCAAGTGACGGCGCCTTGTAGTCTTAGCACCTAGGTAGTCAAATACCTAGGTTACAAGGTGTTGAACGAGAGAGGCTGCCTTAGGAACTCTGGGAGTGCTCTAGAATAGTTAGCTAACTGGAGACGGGATAACGGACTAGAGAGAGCTGTTTCCCCCGGCTTCGTTAGTTAACTGGGGGGTGGAATAATGGACAAGATAGAGCTATTTCCCCCACCCCCCGTTACAATGTTGGCAGCGGTATTGAACAATGTTGTAGGTAGTTGGTGTTCTTTTAACATTGTTCAGTCCCACGTGTCTTTTGCCGCTCAGGCGCTATCAGGGAGATCTTGACAGGTGTTTTACTTTCGCGATTTAGCGAGTTTTCAGGGTGGGAGATTGTGATTCTCTGGTGTTGTGGTTTAGTGATTTTGTGAGTTTTGTGGTGTTCAGGGAATGTTCACCAGAACTTGCGTGTGTAGTGATTTATGTTAGTAATAAGATTTGGCGATTTGGGAACTTAGCGGTGTTGGTAGAGCAGGTCAGCTGAGTGTGACAGGTGACCTCGCATGTCCCACGGGGACACCCAGCCACCGCTGGTCTCCAGGTCAGTGGGGAGTGGCAGGTGTAGTTTTTAAGTAGTGGTTCTGCTCAGATTATTGCGATCGACTGTTTTACTCCATTTGAACGCAATAACCCGAGGTGTACTGGTATTGTACAGTATACTAGGGGGAGGCTTAGTATGTCAGTAGACTTCACGTTGGGGACGCTCGACGTTAGATAGTCTGGTCACAGGGGTGGCAACAGTTTTGAGTTGTTTACCGGCGGAGATGCTAGGGAAACACTCTGGGTCACGTAGGTGGCTGTAGGTTAAGGGTGGGAGTAACGGCGGTTTATGTACTTAAGATTAGGAACGGTACAGTTAAGTTTAGGCTAGTGTTTTGTCTATTAGTGTTGATTTTTTTTGTGACAAGTTAAAGGTAGTGATGACCTTATTCTCTCTTCTCTAAACTTTCCTCTGTTACTGTTTTATGTTCCACCAAGTCAATATCATTCAGAGTTAATTGGATTATTAAAAAAAATTGAAGTGTAGTTGTTGCCAGGAGGAGAGCGTTATGATATAACTGTGTAACCCTATACAAACTACAGGGTCACACAACAGCATGGAACACGGGTATTGTCGCCTTTATGTTCAATTCACAGGTGGGAGCCAGAGGAGAGGCGCGACGCATATACAGAAGAGAGAGACGGCTGCTGTGTACCACACTCAGGGGCGTTTATCACCACCACCACGACCAGCCCACTACCTGGAGGTCATGGCTCCACCACCACCACCCCAGGGGACCCCAAGATGCAGCCCTCTCGGTCGGTCAACATTGGTCTACCCAGTGGACCCCAGGACGGACGGACCCCAGTGGACCCCAAGACTTACGGACCCCAGTGGACCCCAAGACGGACGGACCCCAGTGGACCCCAGGTCGTTCTGCAGACGAACCCAGACGACCCAGTAAAGATGGAAGAGGAACAACGACTCCAGTCTGTCCCACCAACATCGGTCTACCCAGGACGGACCCCAATGGACCCCAGGTCGCTTGTCAAAGACCCATGGGAGGAGGAAGAGAGAAGAAAGAAGAGAGAAGAAAGAAGAGAGAAGAAGGAAGAGAGAAGAAAGAAGAGAGAAGAAAGAAGATAAGACAAGCTGAGTGAGACACGATGCCTCGTGTCCCTTGCTGGTATCAGCATCATTGCATGGAGCGTAATTGCAAGACAGGATCGTTTGCCTTAACTGGCCGCCCCTCCTACAAGCATGTTGCTCTGTTGAGTGATTCTTCCTGTGTCATGCGGACTTGATGTGGCTGTCAGAAGTAGCTCTCTGAAGGAGGCGTGCTGGAGCAACAGGGAGGAAGAAGAGTAGGATGGGATTTCTACTGTTGGCAACTATATGAAGGTCTCGAAACTTGTAGTCCCTATAGCTGTGAAGAACCCCAATATACGTCTCTCATGGTGACTGACGTAGGGCCAATTACAGATCAGCTGGGACAACCGAATTCCACGGTCCTGTGAGCAGTTCAAGTAGTAACGGCTTTCGGGTTGACCAAGTGTTGTTGTGCGTTAACGACGGAGAAGCGACGGAGGCAGTTGTGTTGAAGAAATGTGGTACAGGACTATCTACAAGACCAAGCAGTGACGTCGCCAGAGACAATGGACGTCTGTCTACATATTTCATTTTTTTAGAGTAGGATGATGTATATTTGTTTAGCTAGGATGTATTTTTTTTTTTTCGTTAATAAAGTTGTTGCACACAGCTAGCTTGCTTTAGCAGTGTTGCAAAAACTTTATTTCGGGGAGAAGGGGAGATGTAACACTGTAAAAGTGTTTGAGTTAGTTTATTTAAAATATATATAGAGTACATGAGTCACAGACAAGGATCTGAGAGGCGCCAGTTGTCTGCCTGAGATCTCACACCTCAAAGCGTTAATGACCTCAAGTGACCTGAGGTCAGATCATGAGAATTTCACCTTGCTTCCGCTAAGCATATAATTGGAGCCGGGTAGCCTTCAAACATGCCAACGTTTAAGGAGTGGCTTGGTAGTGCCGGAGGCTATCTACTTGTGGGCGGAGTTAGCTACTAGGTTCCCCAATAAATACTCGGAGAACTATCGAGCAGACAGCATTAACAGACAGAACAGCAGACGAGAGCAGAGAAGACGTCCCTAGCAGGGAGGCTGTCGGCCGGCAGGGGGCGAGACAGTCTCTGTCAAGCTACAGACCCCCCCCTCCTCTCTATTCAACTTAGACTCAGTCCTCGGTGAGTGAACATTAAGGTGACTTGGTCGTGTTTTACAAGTGTTGTGTGATCAGGGGCAGTCAATTGTAGTGTTCTCAGATTCTTGGATGATGACTCACTTTGAATATTAATTGTTAACATTTTTATTGGATTGCTTAAGTTATGATACTTATCATGAAAAATATAATTGTTGAATTTATTATTTAAATGGTCTTTCACTGTGTTCCCTAGAGAGTTGAGTTGAGGTGAGAAAGCCTCTGTGGTTACTGGTTTCATGATATTAACGAGTACATGTTTGGAGTTGATACATGGTACAGAGGGAACATACTAATAATGAACTCATGATAACATCTTTTGAGAATATTGTGATACAGACAAGTTCCATTCCTTGTCTTGTATGTAATGATCATGAATGGATGGTGGCAGCATTTCGTCTTCTACTATCTACTCTTCTACTTCTATCTACTCTTCTACTACTACCTATCTATTCCTCTCCCTCCACCCCTCTCTAAACTCTCACTTTCAGCTAATGACCCTCCTCGCTCCTCCCACCTCTCTGCCTCTCACCCCAAACCCTCACTAATTACTTCACTATTCATTTCTTTCCTCTCGTTTTTCTCTTATACGTTTGTGGCAATGATTCTGTATTCTAGAGTTCTCTCTAGAGTTTCGGGTAACTGATCAAGTGACGGCGCCTTGTAGTCTTAGCACCTAGGTAGTCAAATACCTAGGCTACAAGGTGTTGAACGAGAGAGGCTGCCTTAGGAACTCTGGGAGTGCTCTAGAATAGTTAGCTAACTGGAGACGGGATAACGGACTAGAGAGAGCTGTTTCCCCCGGCTTCGTTAGTTAACTGGGGGGTGGAATAATGGACAAGATAGAGCTATTTCCCCACCCCCCGTTATACCATTAGTAAGAAACAGAAGTACAACATTCACTACCCAAAGTTGTTGTTTAAGTCTCTTCCAGACACAGATAAGAAATCATGTGGGTTACATGCCTTGGTGAAACAATGTTGCCCACCACATTCAGTTAAATTCATTAAAGTATCAGTGGGACGTCACATTGCACCAGGTACCAACCTTCAGGTGGCTGGGAGATGTGACAGCCTGTTGATCCCTAATCATTTGATCACAGTGCTTGATAAAGGTGCCCTTATTCCAGTTGTCAATCTCTCGCACAAAACCTATCGTTTCAGGGCAGGTGATAGGGTGTCTCAGGCTACAATTGTAGAAAATACAGGAATTTTTCAGTATCAAAGCCAGGAGATGCCAGCCACCACAGCACAATGTAGTGCGCTTAATCTTACACAAAGTAGTACACAGGGGAAACACAAGACCGAGACAGGAAAAAGTAGTAATATTCAAGAAGTTGATAAGTTAATCTCGGCTCTGGATGTGCAACATGTGCAACAGTCAGATAGGAAACTTTTGAGAGGGATTTTACGTAAATTCCCTAGACTGTTTGCAACAGAAGACGATCAGATCGGGCTTCTGGATAGGATCGAGCATGTTATTCCTACAGGTGACCATCCTCCTATTTACACCCGTCAATGGAGGCTTCCAGAACGGGCGAAGGAAGTAATTAGGGATGAGTGTCAGAAAATGTTGAGACAGGATGTGACAGAGCCTAGTACATCACCATGGTTGTCGCCAGTGGTGCTGGTACGTAAACCGGATGGTAGTTATAGGTTTTGTGTTGACTACCGAAAGATAAACGAAATTACTAAAGGTGATGTGCATCCT
>NC_091181.1:5585518-5675707 GCF_040958095.1 Procambarus clarkii | reverse complement strand
CACGTGGAGCTGGCTGACGTCACACATGTCACGTGGAGCTGGCTGACGTCACACATGTCACGTGGAGCTGGCTGACGTCACACATGTCACGTGGAGCTGGCTGACGTCACACATGTCACGTGGAGCTGGCTGACGTCACACATGTCACGTGGAGCTGGCTGACGTCACACATGTCACGTGGAGCTGGCTGACGTCACACATGTCACGTCAGCCCAATAATAATAATATTATAATTCATAGTTTAATAACAGAGGAATTAGCTTCATAATAACTTAATTACAGTAATAATAATTTGTGGTTAGTCTTATAAGCTTAACAGAGGACGGCATAGCTGTATATTATTATAAATATTTATTAGGTAGTTATTTATGTTATAAGTGGGAAATATTTCACACAGACCATCTATATGTCTATCTATTTATCCAACTATCTACTCCTTAATCTATCCATTTATAAATCCATCTACTTTTCCATCTGTACATCCATCTATCTATCCAGATATTTGTGAATCTAATTGAGTATCTAACTGTCCAACCCGTTCTCGCAATTGCGTATAGTCAATATTGACTTATTAAATATGTGCATATGTGACATACTAAACACTAGTTTACCTTGAATAGCTTCATAGAAAACACCGACCTTACCTAACCTTCTTCTTACTTCTTCTAACCTTCTTAACATACTATGTATCTTCTTCTAACCTTCTTAACATACTAAGAAGGTTAGGTAAGGTCGGTGTTTTCTATGAAGCTATTCAAGGTAAACTAGTATGTCACATATGCACGTATTTAATAAGTCAATATTGACTGTAAGAAAGTCCGAGAACGGGTTGAACTGTCCATCTATCTATCCAATATTCTATTAAATTATCTATTCATTAATCCATAAATCCAGCTATTCACCTATTGTCAAGCGGTCCATCCATATGTCCATTAATATATCCATCTACGATCCATCTATTTATCAATTCATCCATCCATTCATTTATTAGTACATCTCTCGATATATCTACCTGTACACCTATGTATCCATTCACCTACTATTTTTCTACTCAAATAGCTGTCCTCTATCCACCCATCCATCTATCCTATATATGCACTACTCTATTCATCTATCCATCCAGCTACTCATCTTTCTGTCATTTGTCTATCCATTCATACATCATTCATTTTATCTATCTATTTGTCTTTTGATCACCTTTCCATCTATCTATTTATCCAGCTACCTACTCATCTTTCCATTCATCTATCTATTTATTTAGCCATCTATCCAACCATCTATCTATTCATCCATCTATCCATCCATCAATCTATCATACTTATCTATCTATATATACCTCTATATGTCTCTCTTTCCATATATATATATATATATATATATATATATATATATTATATATATATATATATATATATATATTATATATATATATATATATACACATATATATATATATATATATATATATATATATATATATATATATATATATATATATATATAATATATGTATATATATATATATATATATATATATATATATATATATATTATATATATATATATATTATATATATATATATATATATGTGTGTGTGTGTATATCACGAAAATAAACACGTGATTACACGTAAACACGTGGACTCACAACTCGAAGAGCTCTTAGATACATTGAAGAAAAATTGACTTTTTTACATTGTATTTATGCCTGAAAATAATGAAACCTCTCTCATTGCTCTCAAACCTGTACATGGAATTCTTCGAAAAGAAATTTGTTTCAAAAAATAACTCCTGGAATCATTCCTTGGTTTAGATATGTTGATGATATCTTGTGTATTTGGCCTTCAGATGTAAACACAGACGAATTTGTAGCCAAACTTATGACCAAGTCACCTCCATAAAATTTACTATGGAGACTGAAATTGATAAATGTTTGCCATTCTTAGATGTGCTTATTCATAGGGAAAACTCTTCATTAAAGTTTAGTATTTACAGAAAACCTACGAACAATTTATCCTATGTTCATTATTTTCAGGGCATAATACAATGTAAAAAAGTCAATTTTTTCTTCAATGTATCTAAGAGCTCTTCGAGTTGTGAGTCCAGAATTCTTAGACGAAGAATTTAAGAATATTGATTCGATTGGTCTTAAGCTTGTTACCCACTGAATTTTTGGAAGTTTGTCGTAACATAGCACGTCGTACATATTATAATAATGTATGCAGTGAAAGGATTCGCCCAAAGAATGTGTTATGTTTACCATATTTCTCTGGGTTTGAGAATATTGTCAAGGCCTTGAAACTTTTTAATATAGATGTATTGTTTAGCTACGAAAACACTGTTGGTAAGCTATTAGTAAGGAACAGCCCTCGTAGTGATAATTGCGTCATTTATAAAATACCTTGTAAGGAATGTAATAAGTTCTATGTCGGGCAAACATCTAAAGATTTAAAATGTAGAATATCGCAACATAAATACTCTGTAAGACATGGCCAATTGTCTAATGCTTTGTTTGTGCATTTGTCAGAAAATGCTCACCAAATTGATTGGGAGAGTGCTTCTTCTATAACAAATTGTAAAAGCACCTATAACAGAAACATAATTGAATCTGCTTTGATACAGATCACCAAAGAAAGTAATTTGAATATTAGCAGTGGTCTATATAACTTAGATCCATTTCTAATAGATCAGCTAAAGGGCGATTTAAGTAGGATCATTGAAAAACATTTGTCTCACTAATTTATTGTATATATTTACCTCTTTATGTTATAATTACCTATGTATTATGCTTGTATGTCTGCTGTATCAGATGGGCCATTGGGCTACATCGGATGGGCCAATTGGGTGCATCTGATGGGCCAATGGGCCGTCTGCGTTGTCCAAGTATTGTACCTCACCTTACTTCACCACTCTCTCCTGCCTATTTATACCCATCACTCGATCTGTAAAATGACCTTCTGAAGATGTATTTAATATACGAAAGTACTTAAGGAAATTTCCTGTTTCATTTTTCCTCCGTGGTCTGACATTGCCAGACCAGACCATTATATATATATATATATATATATATATATATATATGTCGTACCTAGTAGCCAGAACTCACTTCTCAGCCTACTATTCAAGGCCCGATTTGCCTAGTAAGCCAAGTTTTCCTGAATTAATATATTTACTATAATTTTTTTCTTATGAAATGATAAAGCTACCCATTTCATTATGTATGAGGTAAATTTTTTTTTATTGGAGTTAAAATAACGTAGATATATGACCGAACCTAACCAACCTACCTAACCTACCCTAACCTATATTTATAGGTAAGGTTAGGTTAGGTAGCCAAAAAAGCTAGGTTAGGTTAGGTTAGGTAGGTTAGGTAGACGAAAAAACATTAATTCATGAAAACTTGGCTTATTAGGCAAATCGGGCCTTGAATAGTAGGCTGAGAAGTGCGTTCTGGCTATTAGGTACGACATATATATATATATATATATATATATATATATATATATATATAATATATATATATATATATATATATATATATATATATATATATATATATATATATATATATATATATATATATATATATATATATATATATATATTATATATATATATATATATATATATATATATATATATATATATATATATATATATATATATATATATATATCTATATATATATATATATATATTTATATATATATATTATATATAGATATATATATATATATATATATATATTATATATATATATAGTATATATATATATATATATATATATATATATATATACTATATATATATATATTATATATATATATATTATATATATATATATATATATATATATATATATTGGTGTATACTGGCAGCAGTTTTCTTTCAAACATGTTTCATTGAATATGACCGCATATTCTGTATTTATTATTTTCTGGTTTAGGGCTTCTATCCCTCTAACTATTTCTTAGCATCAGGGCTTAATTGAAATAGGAGTTCTCCAAAAACTCAGTTTCGTACTTTTAAGGTGAAGAAAAGAAGTGATTTACTATAGAGTGTATTACACTTATTTGTATAATTTGCACGACGTTTCGAACCTCCATGGTTCATTCTCAGTGAACAGATCTTACAATACTAGTTGATTTTATACCCGCATTAGGTCAGGTGATAATACAATGAAGGTGAAGACACGGGGGGATACATAAGGGATAAACATAGGGGCTGCAGAAGGCTTATTGGCCCAACGAGGCATCTCCTATCTAAACACAAAGATTAATCCAGTGTAATTGGCCTGTTATGTTGGACATTGTCTTCTGTGTTGGCATCGATATGTTCTTGTCTTGTCCTTACTCTCATGGTGGGTAGAGTAAATAGTTCGTGATTTGGGTGTTCATGGTAGGTCGCTCTATTCTTATGTGAATTGCCTCAGAATTTGTAATCTTCTTGAATCTTGGGTTTTGTCTATTATGCAAGTATTCTTGTTCAACATTTCTCTTGTTAGAGTAATGTCATGGGCTTGTCTCATGTGATTCCTAGGGGCAACCAGATTGAAGATGGCATGTCAAACGCCTCGTCAGCTTGGTCGACGTCATACCTTACGGATGTAGCATACAATCTACATCTACATCTTCATCTACAATCTTAACCCACAACTCAAAGAAGCAGCGAAACAACTAAAAAATCTGAAAGACGTAACAATAAGAAAAGCTGACAAAACAGCAGCATATGTATTGATTCCTACCCAATGAATACATGAACAAATTAGCGACATCCTAAGTGACGACTCCAAATTTCAACGAATCACGAGGAACCCCGTAGAAGACCTTAAGCGGAAAGTAACAAAACAATTACAGCAATCAACGCAAAGAAAGGTAGTGTGCATTTCAATAAACTTCAAGGCGACTATGGCTTAGGATATGCCTACGGCAATGTTAAGACGCATAAACCAGGTAACCCACTACGCCCTATAATCAGCCAAATACCAACCCCAACTTATCACCTGGCAAAGAAACTCAATGAACTCCTAACTCCATACACTCCAAGTAAGTTTAGTCTACAATCATCAGCAGATTTCCTAGAATTGATCAAATCTACCCAGCCCGATGGAATCATCGCTTCCCTGGACGTTGAATCCCTTTTTACCAACGTCCCAGTCGACACAACCATAGGAATGATACTGGACAGAGTATACAGAGACGAGAGCACCCCCAAATTAGACATACCTGAGCCACACTTGAAAAGTCTTCTCAAAGCATGTACAAAGGAAGCCCCTTTCATCAGTCCACAAGGAGACATGTATTTACAAATAGACGGAGTAGCAATGGCTCCCCCTTAGAAGTTTTATTTGCTAATTTTATATGGGAACCATCGAAGATAGGGTCTTCAGTAGCAGACAAAAACCAACTGTATACTGCCGTTATGTAGATGACATATTCGTAATAGTAAAAGACTCAGATGAACTAATTGACCTAAAAAGACACCTAGAGAGAGTCAGTACTCCGATTTACACATGAAAATAGTGAAAATAACAGTCTGCCATTCTTGGATGTACTAATAACAAAAACAGGAACCTCTTTAAGCACCAACGTATACACCAAGCCCACCAACATAGGATTATGCCTGAACGGTAGAAGTGAGTGCCCCCAAAGATACAAAGCCAGTGTTCTCAATGCTTATATTCGTCGAGCGCTTACCCACTGCTCTGAATGGAGCAACGTGAGTAGAGAGTTTGAAAGAGTAACTCAGGTATTGGTGAACAACGGATATAGCAACGCGGAAATAAACGCTGCTATAAGAAGACACTTGGACCGTTGGTATAATTCAGAACCTAGAACAGAAACCACAACACCCCCCAATAAAAATATATTACAAATCAACCATGCACAGTGAACATATAAAAGAGGAAAGAATAATGAAAGAAATAATCCGTAAAGGAGTAAAAAAACACTACTCCTAACCAAAACATAAACCTGATAATATTCTACAAAACCAAGAAGACTTCCGAACTCCTTATCAAAAACAGCCCGAAGCCGACGGAGAACCCTCTACAGCAGTCAAGCGTTGTATACATGTACACTTGCCCCCACGAAGGATGTAACCTTCAATGTAAGTACATAGGTATGACGTCGACCAAGCTGACGAGGCGTTTGACATGCCATCTTCAATCTGGTGCCCCTAGGAATCACATGAGACAAGCCCATGACATTACTCTAACAAGAGAAATGTTGAACAAGAATACTTGCATAATAGACAAAACCCAAGATTCAAGAAGATTACAAATTCTTGAGGCAATTCACATAAGAATAGAGCGACCTACCATGAACACCCAAATCACAGAACTATTTACTCTACCCACCATGAGAGTAAGGACAAGACAAGAACATATCGATGCCAACACAGAAGACAATGTCCAACATAACAGGCCAATTACACTGGATTAATCTTTGTGTTTAGATAGGAGATGCCTCGTTTGGGCCAATAAGCCTTCTGCAGCCCCTATGTTTATCCCTTATGTATCCCCCCGTGTCTTCACCTTCATTGTATTATCACCTGACCTAATGCGGGTATAAAATCAACTAGTATTGTAAGATCTGTTCACTTGAGAATGAACCATGGAGGTTCGAAACGTCGTGCAAATTATACAAATAAGTGTAATACACTCTATAGTAAATCACTTCTTTTCTTCACCTTAAAAGTACGAAAATGAGTTTTGGAGAACTCCTATTTCAATTAAGCCCTGATGCTAAGAAAATAGTTAGAGGGATAGAAGCCCTAAACCAGAAAATAATAAATACAGAATATGCGGTCATATTCAATGAAATATATATATATATATATATATATATATATATATATATATATATATATATATATATATATATATATATATATATATATATATATATATATATGCACACATCTATCTGCTCTATGCATATCTATTTGTATGTCTTTCTGTCTCTTCCTCTCACTTTCTCTGTCTATCAGCCTCTATTTCTTCCCTCTGTCTGTCGCTCCATCTCTGACTCTTACTGACTGCGAGTCTCTGTCTTTGTATTTCTCGGTCACTGTCTGTCTCTCTTTCTCCTATAAAAAATATAATTGTCTAATGTGTGGGTGATCTCCTGTGAGAAAAGCTTAGGTGGGGTGTGAAATACCAAACAAATAATAGTTACCCCTTACTCTGATAAAGGGCTGAGGCTTGAGAAACTTTTAAAGCTGTAAAAGTGTCGTCTCTTTTATGTGAGTACAGCCAAATTATTGACAGCAGGGCATTTTATGTTCATTTTCCAGAGATCATTGTAAAATGATGTATATTACTGTAAAAAAAAATTATTCTGAACGTTTGTTTTAAAATTATATAGCTGTGCAGATGGCGTGCACTGCCAAAACTCTTCGTAGGGTCTGAATGTGACCCTCATATGTTGTTACCTCTTCAATACTAGCGACCCCAACCATCCAAGGCTCATTCTGTACACGAGACCATTTCCTCTGCCAATTTTGGATGAGGCTAGATCCAACCGTGTGGCCTCCAACGTAGAACAGACAAACAACCAGACCAGTGATATTCTCTCCTACAATTTGGATTATGTAGCATAATACATGTAATGTGTTGCGTTACAATAAAATTCTTATTTTGAGTTTATATTATAAAAGAAATAAAAAAAAATAATGAACATTTATTGTTTCTTAGGCTGGGGAATTTTGACAGCCTTTGTGCTGTATATTGTACTGGAGAGGCACCCAGCGTTGCCAGGGTCTGTCTGTCTGTCTCCGATCTGTACATATATCTGTCCATCCACATATCTCTCTCTTTATCTCTCCATCCACACATCTCAATTTATTTATCCATGAATCTACATTTCAATCCATCCATCTATTCATCAATCTATTCCCCCAACAATTAATGCAACCATCTAAGTATCTATTTATTCATCTATCCTTCATCTACTTATCTAGCAATCCATATATCCATCTATCTTTCTGTCCACCTGTAAATCAATCTATTTGTCCATACATCTACTCTTCTGTCTATTTATCTATTCTTATATCTATCCGCCTTTCCCTATATCCACCAATCTATCCATCTACCTATCGATCTATCAATCCATATATATCCATTGTTATGGAGCCCCCTCCTATTTCTCCCCAATGCCAGTGTTAAGAATGATATCAGCTTACCCTGCTGATACCCTGAGCTGCCTTTTGGGAGTCTTCTGGGGAGTCTTTTGGTATATGAGGCAACCGGGTTGGTCACCTAATTAGGGAGAAATTTGTATTTATATGTTTGTAGGGAAGGTGGGGGTCATGCCCCTGGTAATACAAAATGGCGACCCCTGCCTACAAATCCGCTATTTTGCGGGTGACGCCCTCCGGCTGGGGATTGGCTGGCCTAGGTCAAGTGACGCGGCTGACTAATCAGTGTCCGCCGTGACATCACTGACGTGACCTGGCTCGCCAGCTGGCGAATGGCGTCGTGCAGAGCTGATCTGAATGTGGACGTGCGTTGAAGAGCGCTGAGGTTGGAAGCTCTGGGAGTCTCGCTCAGTGGATTATAAGCAGCCATCGCAGTCTACCATTATCCCTGAAGACTCTGTATTCCTTGGGGAGCACGAAGAAGCCAAGTTTAGTGGGCAAAGAAGAACCAAGGATATCGAACTTGAGGATATCGGTCGGCGACGACTCGGGAACGCCTGCCTCGCACCCGCGAGTCTGGCTTGGTGCGACGAGAAGTGCTGCAGTGACTGGGTTACATCTTCTGAGACGTTGGAGGGAAGACACCGTTCCAGTTCCAGGAGAAAATGTCTTGTTGAAGGAACTTGTGTATACAGCGACTGGCTCAGTGACTACTGGTTGGACCAGTATTGGTATACCTGAACTCTAGGGAGTGGCACGGATACGACGCAATTACTTCACGACACCTGAGGCCTTGCAACACGCTACTGGATCGCCGAGGAGCGACCCGGGACCTTTAGGAACATCACACCATTGCAATACAGGCGTCGTGGACAGAAGTGATTAAGGTAGATCATATTTCTCTTCCATTACACCTTGCTGATTTGGCTAGTTAGGCCAGAAATATATATAGATGACATTAGCATATATATTATTATGTTAGTATTAGGATAGGCTGTAGGGCAGCCAGCACTCTACAGTTTGGAGACGACAGTGTGTGGACGACGTGACAGTTGGTGAGGCGGCAGACGACATTGAAGAAGTGCCCCCCCCCCCTCCCTTCTTGAGAGGGGTGTGAGTCCCCCATTTAAATCTGCCCAGCTGATGGAGTTGTCAGAGCTCGTGAGAGGAGAGCTGCCGACGATCTCCAGAGCATTTATTTATATGTCTATTCATTTACCATTTCTATATGGGTGTTCATGTAGCTTTTCGTTAGTATATGTCATATAATTTTACTGACGTGTTTGAGTTCGCCTCCATATATCTCTACGAGCATACACGAGTGATATTATAGTCCCCACAGATGAACAGTAAGATTTTATATGAAAATATTCTAGTGGCTGGAAAAGTGAGAGCAACACAGATATTTATGGAACGTACCCTAGGCTGGCAATCCTGATTTAACACTGTGAGAGTAGCAACACTTATGCTGTCAAGCAACAGAGTTCAACCACTAAACTCCACTGCTGGGGTGCAGAGATATAAACCCAGCTGGCGACCTTGTGATAGTGGAGAAATGCAGGTGTGAAAGAGAAACCTGCGACCCTTTTGTTACAGCGGGCAAGACTCAGAGGAAGTGCTGGTGAAGGTAAGTCTGAGTCTTCCTTCACTCCTCCATGGAACAAGGCTGGAATTGCTGGTAGCAGTTCCCCCGTGGTTGACTGAAGGGCTTCCAGGGCGATCAGTAGCACCCAGGTGGTGGAGCATAGACCTGCGGTGGTGGGCTTGACGTGGTCCTCATCTTTGAGACCAACAGACTCTGGCGAGTCGCGTGAGTCAGACCGGGCTGACCTTTACCCTGAGCCACTAGCAGCACCCTTGGCCACAGCCCACCCCCTGTGTTGCACCATCCATCTATTTATCCATCCATTCTTCTGCCCTCTACTCTGTCCATCTATTTATATACATCTATCCATCCATCTGTGCAGCCATATGTCCAGTCATCTATCCATCCATATGTGCAGCCAGCTATCCATCTAGCTTTCTATCCAATAATCTCTTCATCTCGCTCTCTGTCCATTATTCTCTTCATCTCGCTTTCTATCCATTTAACCCTTACTCTATCCATCTATCTAATCGTCTGTCCATCTAGCTTTATTTGCTGCTATCTATCCATGCACCTAATCATCTTTTATACATTAATCCATCCAACTATCTTTTCATCTATCTAGCCATCTATCTATTTGTCTATCCATCATTCTACCTATTCATCCATTTATCCATGTATGTACTTATCTGTCTATTCATGATTCCAGCCATCTATCCGTCCATTTATCGATTGTCTGCCACTGTCTCTATATGTCTTTGTCTCTTGCTCTCTGTGTCTATCTGCCTATCTGTCTGTCTCTCTCTCTGATGAAAAATATATTTGTCTGTGTTGGGTGTCAACAGTGAGAGGATGTTACGACCCTGGGTCCAGTACTGCACTGTGGCAGATGGATCAGTGTCGTATGGCATTTGTTTACATACAGATGATGTAGGGACTCTTCACTTATGTATGTATTTTAGTGTGATTGGTCCTGAACGTGTAGGATTATACGTTGGATTAGTGTTACTTAAATTATAAATTTTAGATAGGTTTGGTTTATTTGGAAGGAATGTTAATTGTATGGTAAGTTTATACACAAGATTGTTCCTCAAATTGCAAATAGTGGGTGATTGCGTCCATGCCAGACTTAAGAGAATTTTGATGCTCCTAGCATTGTAGTTACACTGTGAGAGTGCTTAGTGTATCGTATTGTTAAGCTAGGATGCTATATTTATACTTAGAATTGCATGGTGGCAATTAAATATTGTATTAGAGAATAAGTAAATGGTTACTGTATGATCAGCTGACCAAGTCAGGCTACTGGCTGCGTGGAAATGTGGCCTCCTTTACAGCAACCTTGGGGGCGGGTTAGACGTCTTGGCTTGGCGTCCCCTCCTACTATCCTACTCTACCTCTTAAGTTTGTAACTAAGATAAGTATCATTACCACATGCCACCCTTCTGTTCTAAGTGTATTCTTGTCTGTTTATCCTGGTCATATCCTGGAGTTCCATGTAATTAGATGCAGGTACTTACCAGTGAAACACGTGTCTGCTGTAATTATAGTCATTTAGGTTAAGTTAAATTGTCCCTTAGGGACTCGTAGTCTTTACACTAGTTTGCTGTACGGGAATCTTGTCTCCTGCCAATGAGGAGTCAGGGAGGGAACGTAAGCTCGAGGTGATAAAGTATTTAAGTTGTACTTGGGTGTTTGAGGGTTATAATAAATTAACCTAGTAACCGGAGTTTGGGGCCCGGGCATATCCTAACCCCGTTTGGGTGGTACTCCAGTACCATGTTGAGACCCTAGCAGGCTCCCCTAACTTTAACAGTGGATCTCAGTGGTGTGAAATATTAAAAACAGAGCAGTTACCCCGTACTCTGATAAGGAAACATGGCTTAAGAAACCTTTGACGATGCAGAAAAATTGGTTATTTTAAATGAGTACGGGCAAATTATTGACAATTTCTATTAATGTTCCCAAAATCAGTGAATAATGTTGCAAGTTACTAATATTGTATTAGTTGGTTTTGAAAATATTTAGTTGTGCAGCTGTCGGACAGTGCCAAAACATTCGTGGGGATCTGAATGTGTTGATGGCAAGCTGTTCCTGTTTAATCCTCGCCACCCTGACCACTCCTGTGTTCATCCCGTTCCCCAGACCATTCTCTCTGACAATTTGGGTGAGACTAGCTCCTACTATGTAGCCTCCACCTTGGAACAGACCAACACACATTTTCTCTTATAGTTTGTACTAGAGGGGTCACCTCACATTGCCTCAGTCTGTCTGCCTCTCACCTGTCTATCTACCCACCTATCTCTATTTATCTATTCATTTATCTATTAATCGATCCATTAATCCTTCTTAATTAATATCTATCCACCGTCTATCATCTATCCTTCCATCTAACCATCTACTCATCTATCAATCCATCCATCTATCAATACACCTAACTGCTAATATTCATCTATGTGTAATGGTATATGCACACCATAGCCCCTTCCCCCTTTCCCCTTTGCCCTTCCCCCTTCCCCCTTTCTCTTCTCCTTCCTCTTCCCCTTCCCTTCTCTCGCTTGCCTACCCTCCCTTGGGTCATTTCTGTCTTTTGTCACGGGGTCATAAACAGCTTGAAGCCACTTGCTCCCCTCTCTCTCCTGTCCTCCGGGCCAGTGACGAATTTGGGTATATTACCCCAGGGCTAATAAACTTGTGATCTCAAGTTACACGTGGGTGCCCAGCCAGGAAAGTCGTTGGTGTCTTCCCAGTTTTTGGAGTTTTCTGTCAAGAGGAATTGACCCTTATGGTCAAGCCTGATCCGGATTGGTTAAAGACATGTAGGCCTGGGAGGCGGGGCCTCACAGGGTAGTGCCTGCCCATGCCATTGGCCCGGTTTCTAGAGCACCTCATTCACTGGTGAGCGTTTTCAATAAAGAAAAGTTTAGTGTGTCTGGGGACCTCGGCTGAGGTACATACAGGTCAACTGACCTGTGGGCAGCCAATCAACATCCTTTGGCAAGCTGCAGTATTGAAGGTATAGTGCTCTTGAGTTCATGTCCATAGTAAATATTGTGCCTCCATTGTGCCTCTAAGGGAATAGAATAGGGGATATGTTCAAATTGTCTTAATTTACATGGTTCATAAAATAAATTGTATAACTTGTTCAGTGGTATTCACTTAACTCCCCTTTGATATATTTTTGCTACTTGTCGTTCTTATGTGTTGAATTGGAAACCCCCCATGTTCTCCTACAGTTAATAGATACTAAAGTTGCCCTTGGATTTTAAATACGTAACATAAATTAAACGAACTAATTTTCCCAAAAATTTAATACTGAAATTCGTAATACCCTTTGAGTTCCCTGATTGTTGGAAATTTCCAACACTAATACCATACTGTTGTATTATTATTAACTATTACTAAAATATACTAATTACTGTAGTAACTAAAATTAACTAACAGTAGTGTTCACATGAACTAATAATTGCATCTGTACAATAATGCTGGAATTCTTACGTAACGCCAGATTCTACCAAGTTAAACACATTTATATCCAGTGTGTTAGAGAACTGAATGTGATTCTCTAAAATCATCAGTATTCCGTGTGATAATTATTTACAGATAACATAACTTCCAAATAATGACAAATCGAGAGTTTTTAGTTACAATTGTTATCAAGTAATAAAATTTACCGTCACGCGTGAATGCCGTGGAGAAAACTAAAATCATCTCCATTTTTTGTTTACCACCGTAAGACGAGAAAGTAATAATATTTAGCTCCCTAGAATTACACCCCAGTCTTTATCAAAGCATTTTAGCCACAACTGCGCGAAATAATATTATTCGTGATAAATAATTTTTGTGGCGAATGCGGGACGCGGAGAGGAGAGGGAGACGCCATTGTGTGGTGGACTACAGCTCAAGGAGGAGAAGTCGCCAGTGTGCGGCGTGAAGACTTGTTGTGGAATTGAGCAACTAGTTTTGGTGTCAGAGTCTAGGACACGTTACGGTGAAGTTGTCAGCAAGATTTAACCTAATACTCATCAGAGAACTAGTTAATTTGTTCTACGTGATCCGTCGTGACCGGCCAAATAAGCGCGTCGACATCCAAGCCAAGCTAGCCACCACGTGTTCGCCATTGTGACACTAGAGCTTGGGATGCGGTTTCGGCAAGCCTCAACTTATTCAGTACCCGTTTAGCTAAGTATATATGACTCCCTTTTGATGCATCATTAGAGATTGTATATGGCAGGGTAGCTTGTCGTTACATCGAGCAACTTAAACAAAACCCATGTTAGTATTCTAAATTAATTTTACTTCCATTTCCTTGAATATAGATATTTAGTAGCCTAGTACATTGCTACGTAATATCCCTTAAATTACAGCTCGCGTGTGAGGAATCCATGAGCTGTTACTTTACCCGTGTTATTCATCTCCCAGTGTTCTACGAGGAATTCCGGAGATCCCGAGGATGATTCGTAACTGATGTCTTTGAAAACGTCTTCAAGCTAAGACCTTTCGTATTTCTTTAATTATTCAAATTATCAGTATTTTAGTTATCATTTATGGAATGCTGTACACTGGAGATAATACGTGTTTATTATAATGATTAATTTCTGATGTTAATATTCTATATCTTTATTGGTGATAAATTTTCTATTGATTCTTTAATTGGTCATAAGATTAGGTTATTACACAATGAACTGGTGCACGAACCACACTAGTTCCTAGACATATATGAAGTTCTAGCAATAACCCCCAATGTAGGTGTTTGAGGCTTTGATTCAAGTAAATTATTTATACAGCCCATTAATTACTTAAGTGATTATATTTCCTAATATTTATCCATAGACACTGGTTCTTCTAGGAATTTCTAATCGTCACTTTTTATTAGTTTCCCTCTTTACTATAAAAGCGGGTGGTCCTTCGAAATTGATTTCATTACTTTAATAATTAAATAAATAGTCAAGCCACAAATGTCCCACATTATGGTCCTTATCGAACCGGATAAACATAAAATATAAATATACATACTAATTAGTAATAACTAATCACCGTGTGAAGTAATCTAGACTAACCATTTTAATTAATTGTGTCTACCAACAGCGTAACACATAGGTTAGCCTAAGTCACACAGTCATTGCTACTTACACCTCATGTATAAGGTAGCACTCGTGGGACACAGTCAATTACCCACAACACTTAGACCTATACCTCATACTGAAGTAAGAATCTTTAGGTCACCAGGAGCAACAGCTCATAACTTTTATAACAATTCCACACTAACACCTGCGTTAGAGTGGCCTCACCATCTAACCATTATTTACTTAGGTGGTAATGACATCCATCCTACTCGTCATCCAGCTGAGGTGATCAAGCACCTTAAAGCCATAATTTCTTCATTTAAGCTCATCAATAATTCGGTAGTATTCACGTTAGTGGAACCTCGCCAACCAAGTCAAGATAATCTTTGGGGAGTAACACCAGAATACTACCAGAGAGCTGCTAAATACATAAATTTCAGGCTGAAAAAACGAGTGAGATTGGATGCCACTTATATCCAATTTACAGCCAGACCTTATAGACAAAACCTGGCAAGAGATGGTGTACACCTGTCAGGTGAGTCTAGGTCACATGTGGTTGACAAATTGATCAACACAATCAACTATCACAAACGGCTGTGGCTAGCAAGCCAAACTTAACTGTACATAATTGTTTTCACTTGTGTGTGCAAGTGCACACTTATAAACTATAAAATCCAAAACACCCAAAAATTCAGCACAACTATATTCACATTACTGCACCACAATAATCTTTACCAATCTTATTAGGTAGAATTTAGGCTGTGATTGTGCTGAATTAGGCACAAACCCAGACTAAATAAATTTGTAGTTTCTTAGGTAGGAATTATCACGACTAGACTTAAGCTAGTCAGTAGTGCATGTATTATACCATTTGTGCTGACGCTATTAAGGGTGGGATTAAACTTTGTGATAACTCTGATTAGAGTATATCCATATTATTTCATTTTGTACACATTATTTTGTGTGTACCTATTTTGAGTATTGCTGAATGGTCACCATTACATCTAATGGTGATATAGAAGAGCTAACCGGACGAAAGTTAATGGTGAAGTTCGAGCACTGCTCAAAATAGTTAGCTATTTCTTGTTAGGTAGGTAAAATTATAGTCTATTCAAGTATATTAGGCTATTCTAATTGATATTGATCTCCACTGAATGAGTCAATATCCCAGTTATCTCAGTAACAAATATTTACTGACAAACCAGCCTTTACCCAACAAAATGGAAACGGCTACCAAAATGAAAAGGACCCTTATCGGTCTGAAAGGTCATTTGACCCGACAGATTAATAAATGCCAAAATCTGTCACAACAGTCACCTGTTGACTACTTTGAATTAGAAGATTTACTACAAGTTGTTGAAAGCAAATTTGCCCATATTAAGCAACACATGAGTCTGTATTTGACAGAACTTCACTCAACTTCTGTAGAAAGTAGTGAACTTGAGGATGTTATAGATGACTTAGCTCAGTATGAAGAAGATATACGAGTTAAGCTTCTACCCTTTAAGAAGCAAATTGCTAAAAACAAGCTGACAGTAGCTTCTGCTGCACGTACAGATCCTGATGTCAAATTACCTCAAATCAATATACCCACATTCTCTGGTAACGAGAATGAAAGTTGGGATGATTTCTGGAGTAAATTCGTAGATGCAGTAGACTCTAAAGTTAACATTCCTCAAACCACCAAATTCACTTATTTACAAGGCTTGTTACGAAATGAAGCCTTGAAAGTAATCTCTAATATAACACTGACCAGTGAAGGTTACTCCTTAGCTGTTCAATTGCTCAAAACCAACTACGATAACACGGAGAGAACTATTACTGTCTTAGTTCAAAAATTGCTAGATTTACCATCTGCTAATAATTCTACAGATTCCCTCCAAACTTTCAGGCTAGAGTTAGAATCTTTACTCAAGGCCTTATGCCTTAAAGTCCAAATTCAGACAGCTGAATGGATGACCAAAGTAGTTGTTAGGCGAAAATTGCCAAGAGAAACTTTAGATAAATTATGTACCATGTACAACAAGACCTTTTTGACCTTGAAAGAAATTACAGAAGGTCTACATACCTTAGTCGAAAGACAAAGAGCCAAGCAAGATGGGAAAAGTGTTTCAAATTTCTCTACTAACTCCCATCGTAAGTCAGCTCATATTGACACTTCAGTTAAACCAAAAATGACTTTAAATAAGTCTAATAAATTTAAACCTAGGACTGCTCCATCCACTGGAAAGGGGAGTGGTAATGTAGGTACTTATTCAGTATCTCCTTCTGGTGTAACCAATGACTTGTCTGCTAAAGGAACAAAGTCAACCAGAGAGATAAGGTGTCTGTTCTGTAGTCAAGGACATGCCACCTACCAATGCACTGTTTATCCTAACTTTAATACCAGGATTAAACGGTTACAAGAAATACACAGATGCACCAAGTGCATGGGCTCTCATGACCCCAAAAAATGTGTAGTGCAACTACGTTCATGCAGTAGATGCAACCAAGGTGTACATCATTATGCCTTATGTAGAAAAACTTCTACCCAATCCATGGTAACTGGGGAGAATTCCACGAATTCTACCACAGTACAATATTGCAAAGTGCATCAAGAAATAAATGTACTTGCTACTGAGTCAGGCAATAATACCACTCTGCCTACAGCTCAACTTAGACTAATAAACAGGAAATCTAGAGTTAACACTAGAGTTCTTTTTGATCAAGGATCACAGAAAACCTTCATTACACAACAATTAGTCGAGCAGTTAAAATTAAAACCTGCCAAAAGTGTGAGATTAAATATTTCAGGTTTCTTGACTAATAGTGGACTTCGTGAATACCAAGTAGTTAAGGTATTAGTGAGACTTGGATCTTCCACTAGTCCAATACAAGCGGTAGTAGTAGATAAACTTCCTACAGACCTACAGGTCACAGGATTAGCTCGCACTGCGAAATATCTTAAACGAAACTGCATGAGGCTAGCAGATTACAAAATAAATTCTGACTGCCTCACTGATGTTGGAATACTTATAGGCGCGGATCATTATTATAAATTTATAACGGGATGCACCAGACAAAACGGAATGAATTTGTTGTCATCTGCTGGAGGCAAGTTGCTTACTGGACCGGTGCTTTTCCAACAGAATCCAGCGTCAACAAACCAACAATCTAACAACATAATAGTGGCATGACTAGGCTTGGAACAGTCACCTCTACATTTCAGAGAAATATCTGAAGATATTGAGTCTGATCCACCTGTACATCGTCTGTGGGATTTAGACACTTTAGGTATTATCCCTGAACAACCAAGCCCTGATGATATGTGAACTTACCAGCAATACCTGGATACAGTTGTCTATAAAGATAAACAATACTGGGTGAGACTCCCATGGAAGTTGAATCATCCACAACTTCCAGTTAATTATTTCATGGCAGCCTCACAATTGCAGTCTCAATTAACACGACTACAGAAGCAGCCAGACAAACTGAACATGTATCATCAACTAATCCAACAACAACTCAACAGTAAATTTATCGAGGTTGTTGATAATGATGACCGGAAAATAGGTCACTATTTACCCCATCACGCTGTGGTGAAAGATTCCTTGACAACACCAATACGTATTGTATTCAACTGTAGTGCTAAATTGAAGCCAAGCAGTGTGTCTTTGAATGAATGTCTCCAAACGGGACCTAGCCTAACCCAAAGGCTACATGATGTGCTATTACGATTCCGCACTGGTATTTTTGCTTATACTGCTGATATCAGTAAAGCTTTCCTTAGAGTAGGTTTACAGGAAGAGGATCGTAATTACACCAAGTTTCTCTGGATTAAGGACCCACTGGATCCTAACAGTGATATCATCACATATCGTTTTGCCTCAGTATTATTCGGAGTGACGTCTTCCCCATTTCTATTGCAAGCAACATTAGATACACATTTGAGGAAGTCTAATGGCCCTTATAAGGCAGAAATTAGTGACAACTTGTATGTCGACAATTTCCAGGGAACTACCAATGATCAATCCAATTTGGTAGAAATCTACCATGAGGCTAACCGTGAGTTATTAGGAGCCAATATGCCACTACAATCATGGGCCTCAAATAATGAATCATTAAACCAGATAATCGAGAAAGAATTTCCAGGTTATCAGGTACCTAATCAATTAAAGGTTCTAGGTGTGGAATGGAACACAAGTACTGACGAGATGAATGTCAAGTCAGTACAAACCGATAATTCATCCATTACCATGAGAAAATTACTCTTGTATGTCAGTCAACCATTTGACCCTTTAGGCTTGCTTAGTCCTATATTAATAAGGGGCAAACTCCTAATGCAGGAGTGCTGGCAGAAACATATGGGATGGGATGATCCGTTACCAAGTGAGTAACAAGCTAAATGGCAGATACTCACAGCGGATTTCAATCAGTTAGGTGTTTTGAAATTTCCTCGTAATGCTTCAGGACCAGACTTGCCCACAAATTTGCACGTTTTTTGCGATACCTCTGGCAAAGCGCATGGCGCTGTAGCCTACTTAGTTAATAGTGCACAATCAATTTTGCTCACATCTAAAGCAAGGGTTGCTCCCATTAAGAAGAGATCTTTACCTCAAATGGAGTTGACAGCATTGCTGGTGGGAGTAAGATTGGCTCATTGCCTGACCAAAACACTCAATAATATCCACTTTGGTGAGATTGTCGTGTGGTCAGACAATGAGGCAGTCTTACAATGGGTAAGAAACAACAATAATAAAACTCCCTACGTCAGTAATCGTGTTAGGGAAATTCATGAATTATCTGCTGGATATAAATTCAGACATGTTCCTACTAAGGACAATCCTGCAGATTATTTATCTCGAGGATTAACACTAAAACAACTTATCAAGTCTTCGCTGTGGTTCAATGGACCTTCATGGCTTGTTGGTGGTCAGTGGCCCAAACAAAAGCCACAAGTCATAGTGACCAATATCACCACTCCCATGAAAGAACCAGAACCTCAACGAATCTTAGCCATTGATCCTCACAATTATTCCAACTTAAGTAAGTTATTAAGAGTGACAGCACATGTGTTTGACTTTCTTGCTAAGATAGGAATCAGACATAAGTTTCCCAATCCTATCCTCTACTGGATCAAACGTGCACAGCAAGAGACATATGGAAGCGAATATGAAAATCTTCCAGATAAATTAACTAAGTCTCTAGGTATCTGGTATGATGCCAACACCCATAAAATATTAAGGTGTGGAGGACGTTTGCTTCATGCAAAAATTGATCTAGATACAAAGAATCCAATTCTTCTACCACGTCACCACATCATTACCAAACTTCTAGTTTTACATCACCATCAATATGGTACTTTACATGGTGGTGTTAGATACTCTCACCGACCTAAGACAGAAATACTGGCTTCCTCAAGATCGTCAGACAGTCAAGTCAATTATTAAATTCTGTGTAATCTGCAAAAGATAGGATGCCCGAGTATGTCCTTACCCAGGACCTCCACTACTCCCTGAAGAAAGAGTGGTTCATCTTCGTCCTTTTGAAACCACTGGTGTCGATTACACAGGAGCTTTGCTTCTCACTGGCAATCCAGATAAGATACCAGTGAAAGCTTACATTTGCCTCTTTACGTGTGCTACCACCAGAGGCGTACATCTAGAAGTGACTTCAGATATGAGTGCTGAAGCCTTCATCCAGACTTTTCGTAGGTTTGCAGCCCGCAGATCCTGTCCCAAACTAATGATATCGGACAATGGTTCAAATTTTGTGGCAGGAGAAGCCTGTCTGCGAGAAGTATGGAATCATCCAGAGGTGCAATCAGTCCTGCAGAGACGACAATGTCACTGGAAATTTATAGCTCCAAGAGCCCCTTGGCAAGGTGGGTTCTACGAACGAATGATAGGAACTGTCAAGAAGTGTTTAAGAAAGACCTTACATCGATAGAAAATTAGTTACTCCGAGCTCCAAACCCTTGTTGTGGAAATCGAGGCGCGAGTCAATAACCGCTCATTAACATACCTGTCAGATGATTTCTCACAGAGAGAACCTCTGAGTCCCTCCAACTTGATACATGGAGGCCTGCTGAGCCCTCTCATACCTTTGGCAGAAGAGGACCCCGTCGACCCTTCACATGTAACGAGGAGTGACTTAGTAGAAAGTTACCAACATCTCTCAAGAGTAATTGAAAGGTGGAATGAGGTGTGGACTCGAGAGTACCTCATAGCTCTACGAGAGTACCACTACAGAGCTTCGAGTCCCTATAATAAAGTACAACTTAAACCAGGAGACCTAGTATTGGTTGACAGTGATGGACCAAGGTCAGAGTGGCCCATAGGCAAAATTGTTGCTATCCATCCAGATCACCAAGGTATCCTGAGAGTAGTGAAAGTTTTGTGCTGAGGCAACACTACCCTGAAAACCTTAGAGAAGTTGGTACCTCTCGAATTAGCAGAACGAGAGTAATTACCAGAACCAGCTTCACCAGTAGTTTCCGAGGACAGCGATTCTGATCCACCGAGCAACCGCCCCACTAGAGCTGCTGCTCAACAATGCAAGCGGAAACTACAAGCCTATTACAGCTCTGACCAAGAGCAAATACCTTCCCATCCAATTTAAGTAATCATGATGATACTGTGGTGTGATGTCAAGTAACAAATCGTTACAAGTCACCATGACCCATAACATTCTCATCACAGTAGATTCTTAGTTATTTGAATTGTGTGATTTAATTCTTAATTGTTGTATAGGCTATAAATAACATCATTTTGTCTAGAGTATCTGAGAGTTTACAGACTTTAAGACTTAGTAACATAAACAATACATGTCATAGCGACACCAGTCACAGAGTTTATTGTAAGCTTTCTTAGTTATTAGCTTTAGATAATTCATAATAACGTGTTCCATTTAACATGAAATCTGCAAGACTTAAGTTCTTGTATGTCCTTGACAATTACGGGACATTCGTTATGTGTGTACTAACATACTAACATACTAATATACTTATTAACTTCGGGATGGGTATGTCAGCACTCAACATTACACTGCGACCCGATAAATCTCCCCCCGGAGTTATGTTGGAAATTTCCAACACTAATATCATACTGTTGTATTATTATTAACTATTACTAAAATATACTAATTACTGTAGTAACTAAAATTAACTAACAGTAGTGTTAACATGAACTAATAATTGCATCTGTACAATAATGCTGGAATTCTTACGTAACCAAGCACCAGTATTGCGTCAGATTCTACCAAGTTAAACACATTTATATCCAGTGTGTTAGAGAACTGAATGTGATTCTCTAAAATCATCAGTATTCTGTGTGATAATTATTTACAGATAACATAACTCCCAAATAATGACAAATCGAGAGTTTTTAGTTACAATTGTTATCAAGTAATAAAATTTACCGTCACGCGTGAATGCCATGAAGAAAACTAAAATCATCGCCATTTCTTGTTTACCACCATACGACGAGAAAGTAATAATATTTAGCTCCCTAGAATTACACCCCAGTCTTTATCAAAGCATTTTAGCCACAACTGCGCAAAATAATATTATTCGTGATAAATAATTTCTGTGGCGAATGCGGGACGCGGAGAGGAGTGGGAGACGCCATTGTGTGGTAAACTACAGCTCAAGGAGGAGAAGTCGCCAGTGTGCGGCGTGAAGACTTGTTGTGGAATTGAGCAACTAGTTTTGGTGGCAGAGTCTAGGACACGTTACGGTGAAGTTGTCAGCAAGATTTAACCTAATACTCATCAGAGAACTAGTTAATTTGTTCTACGTGATCCGTCGTGACTGGCCAAATAAGCGCGTCGACATCCAAGCCAAGCTAGCCACCACGTGTTCGCCATTGTGACACTAGAGCTTGGGATGCGGTTTCGGCAAGCCTCAACTTATTCAGTACCCGTTTAGCTAAGTATATATGACTCCCTTTTGATGCATGATTAGAGATTGTATATGGCAGGGTAGCTTGTCGTTACATCGAGCAACTTAAACAAAACCCATGTTAGTATTCTAAATTAATTTTACTTCCATTTCCTTAAATATAGATATTTAGTAGCCTAGTACATTGCTACGTAATATCCCTTAAATTACAGCTCACGTGTGAGGAATCCACGAGCTGTTACTTTACCCGTGTTATTCATCTCCCAGTGTTCTACGAGGAATTCCGGAGATCCCGAGGATGATTCGCAACTGATGTCTTTGAAAACGTCTTCAAGCTAAGACCTTTCGTATTTCTTTAATTATTCAAATTATCAGTATTTTAGTTATCATTTATGGAATGCTGTACACTGGAGATAATACGTGTTTATTATAATGATTAATTTCTGATGTTAATATTCTATATCTTTATTGGTGATAAATTTTCTATTGATTCTTTAATTGGTCATAAGATTAGGTTATTACACAATGAACTGGTGCACGAACCACACTAGTTCCTAGACATATATGAAGTTCTAGCAATAACCCCCCAATGTAGGTGTTTGAGGCTTTGATTCAAGTAAATTATTTATACAGCCCATTAATTACTTAAGTGATTATATTTCCTAATATTTATCCATAGACACTGGTTCTTCTAGGAATTTCGAATCATCACTTTTTATTAGTTTCCCTCTTTACTATAAAAGCGGGTGGTCCTTCGTAATTGATTTCATTACTTTAATAATTAAATAAATAGAGTCAAGCCCCAAATGTCCCACACTGATTATTGAGTCCCTTCCTTCCTAGGCTCTCAATAATTTTAGACACATTCATTTATGTTTGGAAGGTGGTGGCAGTGTTTAATGTTTTTTTTATTTTATAATTAGTAATAAATTAATAACCCCTATCTTTGTTATGTCCTCCTCATTTAATATTCCGTTTATATTCGTGACCGCCCAGTGAGGGGTCATACTGGACTGTAACAGAGTTAAGCTGGGGTATTGAGCGAAGAGAGAGCCGTTCACAGAGTACAGAGAAGGGTTACCATTAAAAGGTTCAGGGTGATAACAAATAGGACATTGAGGGTTATTACAATGGTTTACAATTACGATTCGCATAGAGTAGGCGATTCTAGTGTCGTGAAGGGCTGGGAAGTTTAATTATATGCAGTAACCGTATGCGCTAAGCAGGCAGTTTAGAGTGGAGGCCGCCTTGGGTGGTTGGAAAGGGTGTTATTTACTCGACCCTCTGCAACTACGGACAAGGGTGCTGCGTGGTTTTCGCAGCAACAATTCTAGGTTTCGAATTGTTGGGGCGGGGAAGTATTAGGACGCTAATTATTATCCTCGAGGGCGTGTTAGGCGACCCAATCGCTAGATTTTTACGGTACAGCCATGAAGGTACCAAGAGTTCACTGAGGGATGGCCTAGTAGATTCTCTAGCAACGGAATTACGGTGGTGTCGGACAGTTAGATCCGTGGGTTGTTCCGCTATGTAGTCTAACCGTTGACCGCGAAGGACAGGATTATTTGGTACTGTCGGGATCTAGGTGGGTGTGGTTACCTAGGCTTGGAAAAGCGACAGGACGGGACGGTTATAGGTTAAATCGAGATTTCCTTAAGTACTAAATTAAGTTCCCTGTATATTTAGTTCCCTTTCAGGTTAAGTATCCCTTCGGTAGTTAAGTGTTCCCCCTTGGTTACGTAATTCTCGTATATAAGTGTTATTATTTTTCTAAGTATTTGTTTTACATGTTTTAAGTCGGGAATTTTTGTTTTCGTATTGTGCAGTATTAATTCTTTGAGAGAATTACTAAAAGATGAGTGGTTTTACTGTTTTCAAGTGAAGTGCGGTGCATTAAGTGAAGTCAGTGAAAGAATTGAAATCAGTGAAATCGTGGAAAAATTTTTATGATGACATTTTTCAAAGTCGCTTGGAAAATCTCAATTTCGGAATAAATTCTAGTTTTGTGTCTGGCTATACGATCTTCGGGTCGTCAATGTTAATTCAATTGTGCGATTAAAGTGATCCGAGTTAGAACTTTGAGAGACCAAAAGTCGAATTTTGGTCATTTAAGGGGGCGTCTGGTTGGCATCTGGGTCCAAAAATGCAAAAATGAAAACTCATTCGATTTCAATCAAACTTTTTTGACAAGTTCTATATGAAAAGTGTTTCATCTGGTCCAAGTTTCAGCATTGTAGCATAAATAGGAAGGGATAAAAAAAATATTGAAGTGGTTGTGAAAATTATGCAAAAATGGTCAAAATCGATTATCAATCAAAAGTGTCAACTGAAATCATAACTACAACTCTTTGCTATCACAATAGCATATATTAAACAAATATTATTATTAGTTTAATTGAAAAAAAATTTAAGGAAAAAAAAAAAAGGATTTTTTTTTCTTTTTTTTTTTTTAATATTTTTTTTTCTTTTTTTTGGGGGCGATTTGCATCAAACTTAAACACCTGACTGTACGTAAGCCTATCTGTAAGGATGTCAATTTTGGAGAAAATTGGTTGATGTCAACCCCAGCAACAGATTTTAGAACCTTAGACTTTATTCATTTCTGTTTTTTTTTCAATTGACACAAACGTTTACAAAACTTTTTCTTTTTTTATTCAATTTACATGAAACTTACACAGTATATGTGGAGGGCATGTCTCTACATTGGGGGGCTTTCATTTTTCTCTAAGTTCATTTATTGATTTTATAATAGCAATAAACATGCCATATTTGCAAAAAAATTTTGGGGAACTTTGAACATTTGTATTAGGAAAACTAAAGATGTTTTGGAAATTCTAAATCCCCAAATCCTTTATTATATGCTAATGTGTCAGAAAAGTGTCACAGAATAATTTTATCTGAAACGTGTGTTCTGAAGTGTGGACTTGAAAATGTGTAAAAAACGTTCAAAAAAAAAAAAAAAAAAAAACTCCCTTTCTATTTACGCTGCAGTACTGAAACTTGGGACAATTTAAGCACTTTTCATATACAACTAGAAAAATAATATTGGTTGACATTGAACAACTTTCATTATAATAACCAGACGCCCCCTTAAGCGAATTAGCGTTGGGACTGAATTTTCTAGCGGTTTTACTCAGCGCCCAGTGTGACAGCGCTCAGTAATTGTTTGCACTCAACAAAGTGTCTAAGTGTCTCGCGAGTAGTATATTCAGTTCAAGTGATAAGCGAACTACACGTCGGTATTTAATTTATAATTTTGAGAAAATAAATACTTGGTTAATTAAGAATTAGTGCGGAGACTACTTTCTGAGGATTAGGCTTCGTGACAGTGAGCGTGCTTTCAATTTTTGTATACTTACCAACGTGTCCAACTGGTTAGCGAGTGTTATAGGCGGTTAAAGTAACAAGTCAACTACGCGCCAGTAATTAAATTGTAATTTTGGGAAATTAATTACTAATTTTTACTTAAGGTTCAGCGCGACTCTGTAGCTGTGAGCGTCGCAGATATCAGTGTATATTTCTCAGTATTCTACAACACGACCGGCGGTGAACAAGTGTATGCTAGGTAAACATCGAGTTCATGCAGTAACGTAAATAAGTAATTTAACATTAATTTGGTTTAACTAATAATGCTTATAATTATATCCGAGCGCCGTTGTTAGCGTCGGGCGTTACGGAATTAAAAATAATTGTTGAAGATATAAACATCGCGCCAGTGTTAAATTAACGATAACGTCATTCATTCCTAGTGCGCCTAAGATTTTAAAGAAAAATTTAAGAAATTCAGTTAACGTAAAGTGTTGTAATTATTGTGCGCTGGTAAACTAGACTGATTATTTTCGATAAATAAAAACAGAGTTGAAACTAAATTATTTACAGTAAATTCAGTGTAATTCCTTTCACGTAAATATTAATTGTATAATTTCAGTATATTGTTCAAGAATTCGGTAATTATCAATTTTCTAAAATTTATATTGGATTGGCATTTAGAGACAAGAAATTCTTTTTATAATTCTTTTTATATTTGCGTTACCAGTCCACTTCGAGTGTCTAATAAATATGGTGGAAATTAATTACATTTTTTCAAATTTATTCTAGTAGTCCGATCATTTAATAATTAACGTAACCTTTTTATGTGGTTTATAATTGCGCATATATAGTTATTCAACATCGTATACAGTGTTTGTTTCACAAGTGATGATTAGTAGTCGATGCCGGTTGCGTATTTCCATCTGTCTGCATATAAATTTGACGAATGAGAGAAGAGGATAATAGGACTAAAGAATTCATTCATTGGTGTAGCGTAGTCAGCGAGACTCTGACGCCGGCAGCTGTCATCGTCTGTCAATGGCGACGGTCCTCACTGGGGTTCGAGAAATCGATTAGGAAGGGTGGCGATATATGGTACTTCCGGTTTGGTCACACGGAACATTTTTTCCAAGGATTGAGGTTAGGAAATATTTTGTGTTTTACTAGAAGTTATTGATGAAACCAAATCGTGTGTTAAAATTTCACCCAGATCCGACGACTGGTCTTGAAGTTACGTTTTGGGGTGAAAATGGTTTTTATCAATGAATGGACAATGTATACAGACGCACCCTCCCCAATACCCCATCCTTACCCAAGCACCCCTCCCTGCCTACAACCCTCAACCTCATACCCTCCTTACCCAGACTCCCCTTCCTGCCTACAACCCCCAACCTCAAACCCTCCCTACAACCCCGTTCCCCAACCTTACCTCCAGGCCAACCCATGTCCACCCCAATCCCTGGCAGACCCATACCAACCCCAGCCAAATACCACCCAAACCCTTGTCGACGCGTTATTGGAATTGTGGAAAACTAGATTTCCCGCTCAACCCCCTGTTTACAACCCCCCTCCACAACCCACCCCCGGCCTGTCCTCACCCTCCCACCTATCCCCCCAACCTATCCAACCCACCCCTCCGGTTACCCACCCTACCCCCTCCATTAATCCTACACCTTGCTCCTCACCTCCCCTCCACCCCTCTTCCCCCCCCCCTCTACCCCTATTCCTAGTGTCGCCTCTACAGAAGTTGCTGGGGAATGTAGCCAGCGGACTTCTGGGACGCGTAAAATTGATGAAATTTGTTGGATGTGTCATGGCCGAGGCCATTACAGGTATGTGTGCACGAGCACACGGGTCAAGGGTGACCCAGAACAGATCAGCACGTTGGGTGGCAGACCAACGTTTGAGATGACGGTTGAAGGTGTGAGATTGACAGTTTTTGTGGACACCGGAAGTCAAGCAACGCTCATTAAAAAGTCAGCCTTCAGCACACTTAAAGAGACACGCCTTAAGCGTTGTGGGAAGCATTTAACAGCAGTGAATGGTCAACATATTAATATCTTGGGCCAGGCCACTCTCAATTTTGAAGTGGGTAAGGAAGAAGCGTACCCACACAATTGCACGATTGTCGAAAATCTTGCATTCCCTGGTCAGATTTTGTTGGGAATGGATTTTCTGGGACGAGTTAACTTTTCTTTGTCGGCTCAAGAGGGAGCAAGGAAGTGCAGATTGAAGTTGGGCCAGGTAGTTTATCCCATTAAAATGGTAGATCATCCTCCAGTAATTGCTTCCATTGTAACACTGTAAAAGTGTTTGAGTTAGTTTATTTAAAATATATATAGAGTACATGAGTCACAGACAAGGATCTGAGAGGCGCCAGTTGTCTGCCTGAGATCTCACACCTCAAAGCGTTAATGACCTCAAGTGACCTGAGGTCAGATCATGAGAATTTCACCTTGCTTCCGCTAAGCGTATAATTGGAGCCGGGTAGCCTTCAAACATGCCGACGTTTAAGGAGTGGCTTGGTAGTGCCGGAGGCTATCTACTTGTGGGCGGAGTTAGCTACTAGGTTCCCCAATAAATACTCGGAGAACTATCGAGCAGAGAGCATTAACAGACAGAACAGCAGACGAGAGCAGAGAAGACGTCCCTAGCAGGGAGGCTGTCGACCGGCAGGGGGCGAGACAGTCTCTGTCAAGCTACAGACCCCCCCCCCCTCTCTATTCAACTTAGACTCAGTCCTCGGTGAGTGAACATTAAGGTGACTTGGTCGTGTTTTACAAGTGTTGTGTGATCAGGGGCAGTCAATTGTAGTGTTCTCAGATTCTTGGATGATGACTCACTTTGAATATTAATTGTTAACATTTTTATTGGATTGCTTAAGTTATGATACTTATCATGAAAAATATAATTGTTGAATTTATTATTTAAATGGTCTTTCACTGTGTTCCCTAGAGAGTTGAGTTGAGGTGAGAAAGCCTCTGTGGTTACTGGTTTCATGATATTAACGAGTACATGTTTGGAGTTGATACATGGTACAGAGGGAACATACTAATAATGAACTCATGATAACATCTTTTGAGAATATTGTGATACAGACAAGTTCCATTCCTTGTCTTGTATGTAATGATCATGAATGGATGGTGGCAGCATTTCGTCTTCTACTATCTACTCTTCTACTTCTATCTACTCTTCTACTACTACCTATCTATTCCTCTCCCTCCACCCCTCTCTAAACTCTCACTTTCAGCTAATGACCCTCCTCGCTCCTCCCACCTCTCTGCCTCTCACCCCAAACCCTCACTAATTACTTCACTATTCATTTCTTTCCTCTCGTTTTTCTCTTATACGTTTGTGGCAATGATTCTGTATTCTAGAGTTCTCTCTAGAGTTTCGGGTAACTGATCAAGTGACGGCGCCTTGTAGTCTTAGCACCTAGGTAGTCAAATACCTAGGTTACAAGGTGTTGAACGAGAGAGGCTGCCTTAGGAACTCTGGGAGTGCTCTAGAATAGTTAGCTAACTGGAGACGGGATAACGGACTAGAGAGAGCTGTTTCCCCCGGCTTCGTTAGTTAACTGGGGGGTGGAATAATGGACAAGATAGAGCTATTTCCCCCACCCCCCGTTACAATGTTGGCAGCGGTATTGAACAATGTTGTAGGTAGTTGGTGTTCTTTTAACATTGTTCAGTCCCACGTGTCTTTTGCCGCTCAGGCGCTATCAGGGAGATCTTGACAGGTGTTTTACTTTCGCGATTTAGCGAGTTTTCAGGGTGGGAGATTGTGATTCTCTGGTGTTGTGGTTTAGTGATTTTGTGAGTTTTGTGGTGTTCAGGGAATGTTCACCAGAACTTGCGTGTGTAGTGATTTATGTTAGTAATAAGATTTGGCGATTTGGGAACTTAGCGGTGTTGGTAGAGCAGGTCAGCTGAGTGTGACAGGTGACCTCGCATGTCCCACGGGGACACCCAGCCACCGCTGGTCTCCAGGTCAGTGGGGAGTGGCAGGTGTAGTTTTTAAGTAGTGGTTCTGCTCAGATTATTGCGATCGACTGTTTTACTCCATTTGAACGCAATAACCCGAGGTGTACTGGTATTGTACAGTATACTAGGGGGAGGCTTAGTATGTCAGTAGACTTCACGTTGGGGACGCTCGACGTTAGATAGTCTGGTCACAGGGGTGGCAACAGTTTTGAGTTGTTTACCGGCGGAGATGCTAGGGAAACACTCTGGGTCACGTAGGTGGCTGTAGGTTAAGGGTGGGAGTAACGGCGGTTTATGTACTTAAGATTAGGAACGGTACAGTTAAGTTTAGGCTAGTGTTTTGTCTATTAGTGTTGATTTTTTTTGTGACAAGTTAAAGGTAGTGATGACCTTATTCTCTCTTCTCTAAACTTTCCTCTGTTACTGTTTTATGTTCCACCAAGTCAATATCATTCAGAGTTAATTGGATTATTAAAAAAAATTGAAGTGTAGTTGTTGCCAGGAGGAGAGCGTTATGATATAACTGTGTAACCCTATACAAACTACAGGGTCACACAACAGCATGGAACACGGGTATTGTCGCCTTTATGTTCAATTCACAGGTGGGAGCCAGAGGAGAGGCGCGACGCATATACAGAAGAGAGAGACGGCTGCTGTGTACCACACTCAGGGGCGTTTATCACCACCACCACGACCAGCCCACTACCTGGAGGTCATGGCTCCACCACCACCACCACCCCAGGGGACCCCAAGATGCAGCCCTCTCGGTCGGTCAACATTGGTCTACCCAGTGGACCCCAGGACGGACGGACCCCAGTGGACCCCAAGACTTACGGACCCCAGTGGACCCCAAGACGGACGGACCCCAGTGGACCCCAGGTCGTTCTGCAGACGAACCCAGACGACCCAGTAAAGATGGAAGAGGAACAACGACTCCAGTCTGTCCCACCAACATCGGTCTACCCAGGACGGACCCCAATGGACCCCAGGTCGCTTGTCAAAGACCCATGGGAGGAGGAAGAGAGAAGAAAGAAGAGAGAAGAAAGAAGAGAGAAGAAGGAAGAGAGAAGAAAGAAGAGAGAAGAAAGAAGATAAGACAAGCTGAGTGAGACACGATGCCTCGTGTCCCTTGCTGGTATCAGCATCATTGCATGGAGCGTAATTGCAAGACAGGATCGTTTGCCTTAACTGGCCGCCCCTCCTACAAGCATGTTGCTCTGTTGAGTGATTCTTCCTGTGTCATGCGGACTTGATGTGGCTGTCAGAAGTAGCTCTCTGAAGGAGGCGTGCTGGAGCAACAGGGAGGAAGAAGAGTAGGATGGGATTTCTACTGTTGGCAACTATATGAAGGTCTCGAAACTTGTAGTCCCTATAGCTGTGAAGAACCCCAATATACGTCTCTCATGGTGACTGACGTAGGGCCAATTACAGATCAGCTGGGACAACCGAATTCCACGGTCCTGTGAGCAGTTCAAGTAGTAACGGCTTTCGGGTTGACCAAGTGTTGTTGTGCGTTAACGACGGAGAAGCGACGGAGGCAGTTGTGTTGAAGAAATGTGGTACAGGACTATCTACAAGACCAAGCAGTGACGTCGCCAGAGACAATGGACGTCTGTCTACATATTTCATTTTTTTAGAGTAGGATGATGTATATTTGTTTAGCTAGGATGTATTTTTTTTTTTTCGTTAATAAAGTTGTTGCACACAGCTAGCTTGCTTTAGCAGTGTTGCAAAAACTTTATTTCGGGGAGAAGGGGAGATGTAACACTGTAAAAGTGTTTGAGTTAGTTTATTTAAAATATATATAGAGTACATGAGTCACAGACAAGGATCTGAGAGGCGCCAGTTGTCTGCCTGAGATCTCACACCTCAAAGCGTTAATGACCTCAAGTGACCTGAGGTCAGATCATGAGAATTTCACCTTGCTTCCGCTAAGCATATAATTGGAGCCGGGTAGCCTTCAAACATGCCAACGTTTAAGGAGTGGCTTGGTAGTGCCGGAGGCTATCTACTTGTGGGCGGAGTTAGCTACTAGGTTCCCCAATAAATACTCGGAGAACTATCGAGCAGACAGCATTAACAGACAGAACAGCAGACGAGAGCAGAGAAGACGTCCCTAGCAGGGAGGCTGTCGGCCGGCAGGGGGCGAGACAGTCTCTGTCAAGCTACAGACCCCCCCCTCCTCTCTATTCAACTTAGACTCAGTCCTCGGTGAGTGAACATTAAGGTGACTTGGTCGTGTTTTACAAGTGTTGTGTGATCAGGGGCAGTCAATTGTAGTGTTCTCAGATTCTTGGATGATGACTCACTTTGAATATTAATTGTTAACATTTTTATTGGATTGCTTAAGTTATGATACTTATCATGAAAAATATAATTGTTGAATTTATTATTTAAATGGTCTTTCACTGTGTTCCCTAGAGAGTTGAGTTGAGGTGAGAAAGCCTCTGTGGTTACTGGTTTCATGATATTAACGAGTACATGTTTGGAGTTGATACATGGTACAGAGGGAACATACTAATAATGAACTCATGATAACATCTTTTGAGAATATTGTGATACAGACAAGTTCCATTCCTTGTCTTGTATGTAATGATCATGAATGGATGGTGGCAGCATTTCGTCTTCTACTATCTACTCTTCTACTTCTATCTACTCTTCTACTACTACCTATCTATTCCTCTCCCTCCACCCCTCTCTAAACTCTCACTTTCAGCTAATGACCCTCCTCGCTCCTCCCACCTCTCTGCCTCTCACCCCAAACCCTCACTAATTACTTCACTATTCATTTCTTTCCTCTCGTTTTTCTCTTATACGTTTGTGGCAATGATTCTGTATTCTAGAGTTCTCTCTAGAGTTTCGGGTAACTGATCAAGTGACGGCGCCTTGTAGTCTTAGCACCTAGGTAGTCAAATACCTAGGCTACAAGGTGTTGAACGAGAGAGGCTGCCTTAGGAACTCTGGGAGTGCTCTAGAATAGTTAGCTAACTGGAGACGGGATAACGGACTAGAGAGAGCTGTTTCCCCCGGCTTCGTTAGTTAACTGGGGGGTGGAATAATGGACAAGATAGAGCTATTTCCCCACCCCCCGTTATACCATTAGTAAGAAACAGAAGTACAACATTCACTACCCAAAGTTGTTGTTTAAGTCTCTTCCAGACACAGATAAGAAATCATGTGGGTTACATGCCTTGGTGAAACAATGTTGCCCACCACATTCAGTTAAATTCATTAAAGTATCAGTGGGACGTCACATTGCACCAGGTACCAACCTTCAGGTGGCTGGGAGATGTGACAGCCTGTTGATCCCTAATCATTTGATCACAGTGCTTGATAAAGGTGCCCTTATTCCAGTTGTCAATCTCTCGCACAAAACCTATCGTTTCAGGGCAGGTGATAGGGTGTCTCAGGCTACAATTGTAGAAAATACAGGAATTTTTCAGTATCAAAGCCAGGAGATGCCAGCCACCACAGCACAATGTAGTGCGCTTAATCTTACACAAAGTAGTACACAGGGGAAACACAAGACCGAGACAGGAAAAAGTAGTAATATTCAAGAAGTTGATAAGTTAATCTCGGCTCTGGATGTGCAACATGTGCAACAGTCAGATAGGAAACTTTTGAGAGGGATTTTACGTAAATTCCCTAGACTGTTTGCAACAGAAGACGATCAGATCGGGCTTCTGGATAGGATCGAGCATGTTATTCCTACAGGTGACCATCCTCCTATTTACACCCGTCAATGGAGGCTTCCAGAACGGGCGAAGGAAGTAATTAGGGATGAGTGTCAGAAAATGTTGAGACAGGATGTGACAGAGCCTAGTACATCACCATGGTTGTCGCCAGTGGTGCTGGTACGTAAACCGGATGGTAGTTATAGGTTTTGTGTTGACTACCGAAAGATAAACGAAATTACTAAAGGTGATGTGCATCCTTTGCCACGGATACAAGAAATAATAGATCAGTTTGGGGCAGCCAAATACTTTTCTACTCTGGATGCGAAATCTGCTTATTGGGCCATCCAAGTCGCTGAGAAAGATAGAGAGAAGACCGCCTTTTCTGATGGGGTTCATACTTATCAATTCAAGCGGATGCCTTTCGGGTTAAAGACAGCGCCTTCATCATTTCAGAGGGCTATCAATTATATACTAAACCCAGTTCTGGGAAGGCACTCATTAGCGTACCTGGATGATGTGGTCATCTATTCCAGGACGTTTGATGAGCACTTACGAGATTTGACTGAGACATTGACACTGTTAGATAAGGTGGGTTTCAAACTCAATGCGGGGGAAATGCACTCTGGCATCGCAGAAATTCAAGTTTCTGGGATTCCAGGTGAGCACAGACGGTATCCGACCTGACCCCGACTCCTGTCGTGCCATTGCTGACATGCCTACACCTAAGACAGCAAAGGATGTTCGAAGGTTTCTGGGGGCAGCCGGATATTTCCGTCGCCACATTGAGGGTTTTGCAAGTACAACAGCACCGTTAACTGAGCTCACTAAGAAAAATGTTAAATTCGTTTGGAAACCTGAGCATGATGACGTTTATGCACCTAGATGGTGCACCTAGATGGTGGGGCCCTTACCGAGTAATTGAAAGAAAAGGTCCGGTTAATTTTGTTATTAAAGGTATTTTTGAAGACCAAGTTGAGAGAACGATTCACATTAATAAGTTAAAACCTTAACACGCGAGGGAGGAACTAGAGCTGCCTTCAGCAAGTCTAATTCCTGACCTGTCTAATGATCCAAGTGCTGAGTCAGATGATGAGGATAACCTTCTGTCAGATGTCATCAGTAGTCAAGTTCAATCTTGTCACCCCATGGTAACAAGGTCGCGAGCTGTACAGTAAATTGTTAATGATCTCCCCTAGTCAGGTTTAGAAATTCCATAATAATTATCCTGTAGAGGCACTGGTGTGTATTTGCTGATGTACATGGCTCAGGTAGCATACTTGCCTTGCTCTGGGGTTTCCAACTACCTATACCGCAGAGTAATATCCATGCTCCCGCCATTTGTTGTTGTCTGTCTTTCTCAGGTCTGATGGTACACCAGTTCCAGCCTCCCAGTCACACGTGAACCAAGGATCGAGATCAGCAGGTCTGGGGATGACCCACCTGGCTGATAAGATCGGGGTCTGAGGCACGTTACATAAAGTCCTCCCCCTTGTACCCGGTAACTCGTCAATTGGTTATCCGGAAGGGGTGACTGGCGTACAGTCACCCGGCCGACACCTGACGTCACTAACGAAGTTGTCCCAGTCCAGCCATGCTGTCGTCATGGAGCAGAGTCCAGTCACCATCACAGCCGTGGGCAAGCTGTCTCAAGGTCACCAACCACGCCCACCAGCCGCGTAGTCAAGACTGCGGGAAAACCGGAAGTGGAAGACGAGTGGTCTACGAAGAAGAACGCTAATTGCAAGGACTTGTCAGCTCCCTCAAAACCTGCGGTTGCGTCGTCTGTGGAACACAAAGAGGGAACGCGGTGGTCTCAGGTACGAACAGCACTACCCCTACAGAGTGCTTGCGGAATCGCCAGAAGAGGTACAATCCTGTACCTCGGCCCAAGTTCAGCTGCACGAGGGGTTGCACGGAAGGTGTACCGGCCCAGTAGTACCGGGATAACAAGTAAACGCCGGTAGATGACGTCGCCCAGGAGCTGAGGCAGGGCCCACCTGTCCCGTCACCATGCCATCCTCTTCAACGCCACTCGAACCTCACTACCAACGCGAGATATCATGACACGTCGAAGCTGTGCTCTACTGTGGCAGCCATGGTTAACAACAATCCATCCAGACTGTTTGGGGAGCGATAAGAAGAGGTGAACCTAGGTTCCTGTTAGCGTGGTCCACCTAAGCTGACAGCCGCCAGCTGTCACTCAAGTCAGGTGCGGGTAGTACGAGACCCCGCTGTACTGTCCGCAGTTGGCCGAGGCCGGAAATGGAACTTCCAGACGACCAGGATCTTCAAGCAACATGAGGTAGTCGCCGGAATCTACAGCAACGAAATGTCACCAGGAACGAACGATAGAAGATATTTATAGAAAAGTTTCATATAAAAATAAATCCTATTAATATAGTAAACTGTGTTAACTCGGAACAGTTAGTTAGTTAAATTTTCCATCTGATAGTAAGCACCTATACACCTTCGGAAAATTCTCTGGACCAGTATTAAATGTTGAAAACTAGAACTAGTGAAATAGAGAAATAAATCTAGAAAGTGAACATCTAGAAAATTGTTACTAGAAAATGACCCTGTCTCTAGATAAGTTGTATGAGTAAACTGGTTTGAGAACCATCTAGTAGGATCTCTAGAATCGTGGATCAGTGGGGAACTTTATCTAGATTTTTCTAGACCCTAGATACTGATAGTTATATAAATATATTTTTTAATTTTTTTTGAGGTTTACTGAACAATAAGGGTGTGCTGGTACACAGTCTGAAAAATGTGTTCACCCGCTGTTGTTGTGGACTTGAGTATGAACTCTGGGACATTGGGAGTTGAGGAACTTATATCCAGTGTGTTGTTGTTGGTTAAGAGACATGTCTGTGGACATTGAATTTTTTTAATAAAAAATATTTTTGTGTCTTTTCTTTAGATTTTAAGATTGGGATGCGCTGTGGTGGACATTTGTCACAGAGAGTTGTTGTGGAACACTAGGCCCCTGAGACGTAGTGTTCTTCGATTTTGATGTAATTTTTTTTTTAATTTTTTTTTAATGATATTGATTTTTTTTAATGTTTCTGGGTGATGTGTCTGATCTTTATTCCAGGTGGAATACTGGGATAGCTGAAGGCTCTCAGCTGATTTTAGCTAGTTAGTAATTGTTAGGTTTGGATTTCTCCAGTTATTTGTTACTATATCAAGACAGGTATAGGATGTTTTATCTTCCAGGTAGTTGGAAGGGTATGGGGCTGCATCCAAGTGGACAGCCAGGATTATAGGGGCGGTCTCTGTCCTTATGTTTTATGCATTATTACTGTGTCTGTTATGTATTTATACATCCTGGGACATTGGGAGTTGAGGAACTTATATCCAGTATGTTGTTGTTGGTTAAGAGACATGTCTGTGGACATTGAATTTTCCAGCATTGTCCCATGTCCCAGCATTGACATGCTGGGACACCTTTTAGGGGTGCCATTTTTAGTTTTGGAGGATTGTATGGAATTAGCTAGGATTAGATAAGTATTTCTGTTGTTTTGAAGCATTGGGTCATTTATTGTTGAGTTAAATGTTGTTTTTGGGGTTAATGATTATGATAGGGCAGGGTTCTGGATAAGAATTTTGTGCCTTAAACTTCTTTACACACAAATTTCTTAATTTCCGAAGAGGGGGAGTTGTAATGGTATATGCACACCATAGCCCCTTCCCCCTTTCCCCTTTGCCCTTCCCCCTTCCCCCTTTCTCTTCTCCTTCCTCTTCCCCTTCCCTTCTCTCGCTTGCCTACCCTCCCTTGGGTCATTTCTGTCTTTTGTCACGGGGTCATAAACAGCTTGAAGCCACTTGCTCCCCTCTCTCTCCTGTCCTCCGGGCCAGTGACGAATTTGGGTATATTACCCCAGGGCTAATAAACTTGTGATCTCAAGTTACACGTGGGTACCCAGCCAGGAAAGTCGTTGGTGTCTTCCCAGTTTTTGGAGTTTTCTGTCAAGAGGAATTGACCCTTATGGTCAAGCCTGATCCGGATTGGTTAAAGACATGTAGGCCTGGGGAGGCGGGGCCTCACAGGGTAGTGCCTGCCCATGCCATTGGCCCGGTTTCTAGAGCACCTCATTCACTGGTGAGCGTTTTCAATAAAGAAAAGTTTAGTGTGTCTGGGGACCTCGGCTGAGGTACATACAGGTCAACTGACTTGTGGGCAGCCAATCAACATCCTTTGGCAAGCTGCAGTATTGAAGGTATAGTGCTCTTGAGTTCATGTCCATAGTAAATATTGTGCCTCCATTGTGCCTCTAAGGGAATAGAATAGGGGATATGTTCAAATTGTCTTAATTTACATGGTTCATAAAATAAATTGTATAACTTGTTCAGTGGTATTCACTTAACTCCCCTTTGATATATTTTTGCTACTTGTCGTTTTTATGTGTTGAATTGGAAACCCCCCATGTTCTCCTACAGTTAATAGATACTAAAGTTGCCCTTGGATTTTAAATACGTAACATAAATTAAACGAACTAATTTTCCCAAAAATTTAATACTGAAATTCATACTACCCTTTGAGTTCCCTGATTATTGAGTCCCTTCCTTCCTAGGCTCTCAATAATTTTAGACACATTCATTTATGTTTGGAAGGTGGTGGCAGTGTTTAATGTTTTTTTTTATTTTATAATTAGTAATAAATTAATAACCCCTATCTTTGTTATGTCCTCCTCATTTAATATTCCGTTTATATTCGTGACCGTCCAGTGAGGGGTCATACTGGACTGTAACAGAGTTAAGCTGGGGTATTGAGCGAAGAGAGAGCCGTTCACAGAGTACAGAGAAGGGTTACCATTAAAAGGTTCAGGGTGATAACAAAAGGGACATTGAGGGTTATTACATATGGTTCATCTATCTGTCAGTCTACCTATCCATCTATCTAACCACCTATCTATCCATCTATTTAAAAATAAATTCACCAATCCATGTTCCCATTTTGCCTTCGCATATCCATCTATCCGATTATGCACCCATTCATCTATCATTCTCTCAATATGTCTATTCATGTATCGATCCATCTAACTTACCATCTATCCATCTTTTTGTCAATCTATCCACATTATATATATATTCTGGGTTAGGGCTTCTATCCCTCTAACTATTTTCTTAGCATCAGGGCTTAATTGAAATAGGAGTTCTCCAAAACTCATTTTCGTACTTTTGAGGTGAAGAAAAGAAGTGATTTACTATAGAGTGTATTACACTTATTTATATAATTTGCACAACGTTTCGAACCTCCATGGTTCATTCTCAAGTGAACAGATCTTACAATACTAGTTTATTTTATACCCGCACTGGGTCAGGTGATAATACAATAAAGGTGAAAACATGGGGGATACATAAGGGATAAATGTGAGGTGAAACATAGAGGCTGCAGAAGGCTTATTGGCCCATACGAGGCAGCTCCTATCTAAACACAAAGATTAATCCAGTGTAATTGGCCTATTATGTTGGACATTGTCTTCTGTGTTGGCATCGATATGTTCTTGTCTTGTCCTTACTCTCATGGTGGGTAGAGTAAATAGTTCCGTGATTTGGGTGTTCATGGTAGGTCGCTCTATTCTTATGTATAGTATAAGTGATGTGTCTCGTCCTCTGTTGAGGGATGTTGAGGAGCCTGGTCCTGGCTTCTGGTCTCCTGATGAACAGTTCCCACACACACACAGGTTCCTCCGTCGCCCTCGTGGTAACGCGTCCTCACCATGCTCACATTCAACAGCTACTGCCTTCCTCCTCCTATTCTCTGGGGTACTGGAGACAGGTACCTCCGTCGTCGTCCTCCACACTCACTGGCACTGTCGACTCCTCACAGTCCAGCACAGCTTCCCCTCGCCTTAACTGCCTGTAGATTTGTGCCCGGCCCCAGCTTCTCGTTTGATGTGTAAGACGTGGTCCTCTAGTGGGCGTCTCAGACGTCACCAGCCCAACGTTCCCTCTGCTGCAGACTCTTGATAGAGCTCTTTGCTCTCTAATCCGGCCCGACCTTGCTTCTGGGCACTCCACGGAAGTTGGATGGCTTCTCAGACTGCCTGCAGAATCGAAGCGAAGCTTAAATCTACTTGTAAGGGATCTCTAGATCCGGAGCTCAACTGAGCGCGTCTTACCTCTTTGACAGCTCGTGATGTACTCTTCCCGCCCAGGCACCAATCGCCCCGAGCCCTCCACCTCGTGACGTCACACCGCCTGAGGGCTCTCGTCTTTGGTCACCTCTGGCACGTGACCTCCCCTGGCCAATCAGGTGCCGGGAAGCGTCAGGACGTCTTGGCGGGAAACAGGATGGCTCGACACCGTCCTGTGCCTCAAAAGGCGTAACCCCTTTGCATTTTCAAACTTAGTTGGCCACTTTTCAGCCAGCAATATCACGCTCCACGCTTTCCCGCACATGAAAATGTTCCCTGAACATTTGGGAATACTTAGGCTACGGAGATATGACTCTTCTAAGCTGGGAAGGAAGAAATACAGGGGTGGACACTGTCACAATATATATATATATATTTATGTATATATATATATATATATATATATATATATATATATATATATATATATATATATATATATATATATGTATATATATGTATATATATATATATATATGAATATATATATATATATATATATATATATATATATATATATATATATATATATATATATATATATATATATATATATATATATATATATATATATATATATATATTGCGTTGGTGTTCGGCTGTTTCAAAAGCTGAAGGCAGGGCCTCGTCACATAACAAAAAAAAAAAAGAAGTTTGTCCTTTCGTCTGTGGTAAGGTAATGGGAAGACACACAAACACAAAGTATATAAACAATGAAATTTTAATTACTCAAGAAAACAAGACATGAATAAAGACAATCTCATAAAATCCATACAATCATAAATAAAGACAATCTCATAAAATAACATGAATAATAACTGGCAATGAAAAGTTACTCTAAGACCAGAATGCACGTTATAGTGATAGCAATATAAATTAAATAAGTGAGGTGCTGGAATACTGGCTTCAAGCTGCCACCTCCCTTAGTACACGAAAGCCAAGGCTTAGTCTACTAGCGAGTAATGTCAACTCCAAGGAGCACAGAGATATTCTGACGAGTACGGCGTGCTGCTGCCCAGACGACGACTCTTGGTGGTGGCGTTAGTGCAGGTGCTTCTGGGAGTATGGGTTCGAGTTACTTCTGGGGTGTGAGTTTTCAGTTGCATATTGTCCTGGGGACCATTCAGGCTTGTTCGCATTTGTGTTCCTCACGTGTGCCCCAAAGAATGAGGTGATTTGGTAAAATGCTATGCCCAAGATTACTATCCGAGTGCCGGCGGTGGGGTGGTTCAAATAGCCTCGGCTATCACCTCATTATGTCCGGTCGTGATGGTCAAGTGGATTAAGGCGTCTTGTACATACCAGTTGCGTTGCTTCTGGGAGTATGGGTTCGAGTCACTTCTGGGGTGTGAGTTTTCAGTTGCATATTGTCCTGGGGACCATTCAGGCTTGTTCGCATTTGTGTTCCTCACGTGTGCCCCAAAGAATGAGGTGATTTGGTAAAATGCTATGCCCAAGATTACTATCCGAGTGCCGGCGGTGGGGTGGTTCAAATAGCCTCGGCTATCACCTCATTATGTCCGGTCGTGATGGCCAAGTGGATTAAGGCGTCTTGTACATACCAGTTGCGTTGCTTCTGGGAGTATGGGTTCGAGTCACTTCTGGGGTGTGAGTTTTCAGTTGCATATTGTCCTGGGGACCATTCAGGCTTGTTCACATTTGTGTTCCTCACGTGTGCCCCAAAGAATGAGGTGATTTGGTAAAATGCTATGCCCAAGATTACTATCCGAGTGCCGGCGGTGGGGTGGTTCAAATAGCCTCGGCTATCACCTCATTATGTCCGGTCGTGATGGTCAAGTGGATTAAGGCGTCTTGTACATACCAGTTGCGTTTCTTCTGGGAGTATGGGTTCGAGTCACTTCTGGGGTGTGAGTTTTCAGTTGCATATTGTCCTGGGGACCATTCAGGCTTGTTCGCATTTGTGTTCCTCACGTGTGCCCCAAAGAATGAGGTGATTTGGTAAAATGCTATGCCCAAGATTACTATCCGAGTGCCGGTGGTGGGGTGGTTCAAATAGCCTCGGCTATCACCTCATTATGTCCGGTCGTGATGGTCAAGTGGATTAAGGCGTCTTGTACATACCAGTTGCGTTGCTTCTGGGAGTATGGGTTCGAGTCACTTCTGGGGTGTGAGTTTTCAGTTGCATATTGTCCTGGGGACCATTCAGGCTTGTTCGCAATTGTGTTCCTCACGTGTGCCCCAAAGAATGAGGTGATTTGGTAAAATGCTATGCCCAAGATTACTATCCGAGTGCCGGCGGTGGGGTGGTTCAAATAGCCTCGGCTATCACCCCATTATGTCCGGTCGTAATGGTCAAGTGGATTAAGGCGTCTTGTACATACCAGTTGCGTTGCTTCTGGGAGTATGGGTTCGAGTCACTTCTGGGGTGTGAGTTTTCAGTTGCATATTGTCCTGGGGACCATTCAGGCTTGTTCGCATTTGTGTTCCTCACGTGTGCCCCAAAGAATGAGGTGATTTGGTAAAATGCTATGCCCAAGATTACTATCCGAGTGCCGGCGGTGGGGTGGTTCAAATAGCCTCGGCTATCACCTCATTATGTCCGGTCGTGATGGTCAAGTGGATTAAGGCGTCTTGTACATACCAGTTGCGTTGCTTCTGGGAGTATGGGTTCGAGTCACTTCTGGGGTGTGAGTTTTCAGTTGCATATTGTCCTGGGGACCATTCAGGCTTGTTCGCATTTGTGTTCCTCACGTGTGCCCCAAAGAATGAGGTGATTTGGTAAAATGCTATGCCCAAGATTACTATCCGAGTGCCGGCGGTGGGGTGGTTCAAATAGCCTCGGCTATCACCTCATTATGTCCGGTCGTGATGGTCAAGTGGATTAAGGCGTCTTGTACATACCAGTTGCGTTGCTTCTGGGAGTATGGGTTCGAGTCACTTCTGGGGTGTGAGTTTTCAGTTGCATATTGTCCTGGGGACCATTCAGGCTTGTTCGCATTTGTGTTCCTCACGTGTGCCCCAAAGAATGAGGTGATTTGGTAAAATGCTATGCCCAAGATTACTATCCGAGTGCCGGCGGTGGGGTGGTTCAAATAGCCTCGGCTATCACCTCATTATGTCCGGTCGTGATGGTCAAGTGGTTTAAGGCGTCTTGTACGTACCAGTTGCGTTGCTTCTGGGAGTATGGGTTCGAGTCACTTCTGAGGTGTGAGTTTTCAGTTGCATATTGTCCTGGGCACCATTCAGGCTTGTTCACATTTGTGTTCCTCACGTGTGCCCCAAAGAATGAGGTGATTTGGTAAAATGCTATGCCCAAGATTACTATCCGAGTGCCGGCGGTGGGGTGGTTCAAATAGCCTCGGCTATCACCTCATTATGTCCGGTCGTGATGGTCAAGTGGATTAAGGCGTCTTGTACATACCAGTTGCGTTGCTTCTGGGAGTATGGGTTCGAGTCACTTCTGGGGTGTGAGCTTTCAGTTGCATATTGTATTGTTGCTTCTACTAGCCCGCGCTACATGGACACTTCCTTCTGAGTAGCTAAATCTGAAACAACAACAACAACAAGTAATAATGCATTCTCACATTCAGCACCGCTCCTGTGCCAGGTAAGTCCACTACGGGCTCACCATAGCCCGTGCTACTTGAAACTTTTTGTTCCAAGAAGCTAAATCTTAAACAACAACAACATGTTTGTAAATTAAGTCTTTGAAAATGTAATAAGGAATTACGAAATGAGTTCTGGTGTCAGACCATGAATAAAAAGAATGAATTTTGGAGAGTTACTTTATCAACATTACCCTCGACAGTGAAGAACGTAAGAAATATTAAAAATTTATATATATATATATATATATATATATATATATATATATATATATATATATATATATATATTGTGACGATAATCTCTTTCAAGAGAGATTGAGCCTGCTCTTCCCTTCAAAGTACGTAACAACAACAGATAATATAGAAGATACGGCCAGCAAGTATCTCCAAAACGTTTTGCCCAGAGAGCAAAACGTATCCAGCACACCGGCACACCTGCTAGCCACCGCCACCGTAAACCGGCAAACTGCTTGTCCATTGCCTGCCTGTCGCTGATTGGCTGGTGTCCCGTCGCACCTGCCCTCCGCCCTCCACCACAAGTTGATGTCTGGGCTGCAGTGGCCCAGAATAGTCAGAATATCCCAGTGCTCCTTGCAGTTGACATCTCTCGTTGGTAGACTAAGCCTTGGCTTTTGTGTACTAAGGGAGGTGGCAGCTTGAAGCCAATATTCCAGCATTATTATTATTTATTTTGCTATACCTCACTTGTCTTAACGTAACTTTTCATTTGCCAGTGATTATTAATATTATTTTGTTTGTTGACTTGCCTTGTATATTTTATGCTTAATTTTATTCATGTCTTGTTTTTCTAACGTAATTAAAATTTCATTGTTAAATTTACTTGTGTTTTGTGTGTCTTCCCAATACCTTACCACAGACGAAAGTTCCAGCTTTTTCTCTTTTTTTTCTTTAATGTGACGAGGCCCTGCCCCTAGCTTTTGAAACAGCCGAACACCAACGCTTTACCGTCACATTAAGTGGGGGCCTGCCCTAGTAGCTTCACTCAGGTACTGGTGCCAAGTAGTAATTTATGGTAAGCGTATTTGGCTTTGGTAACGTAGCTTTTACTATTTTTCATATTCAATTTTATTTTTATATGGTGCTGTGTGTATTGTGCATTCCGAGAGTAGCATATGGTGAAGGTGAGACAACTTTGGATTACGTGGTGACTGTAGGCCTCAGTCATTCTCTTAATTGGTCATCTCTCCCTCCGTGTTATTACTCGTGTTTACCATCTTTTGTCCCTAGGATATTTCTCATATTTTCGACAGATCATCATATTGGTACTCTGGTACTGTGGTCTGTCCCCGGGTCAAGTGCACCTAATCTTCTGCAATCTGACAGTAGGAGGATAAAGAGGGCCATAGTTCCTCTAGCACGAACTTTAGTTGCTGAATTGGGACCTCAGCAGCAGTTCTCGTCACCAGTTGACACCTCGCACCCATACACGTCGGTCAGAGATGATGATACATACATTGGTAGGGAATTAGCTTTCTTTTTCAGAGCACAAATGTTTGCTAATTCTGTAAGTATCATATTAATTTCAGTGGGAAAAACTTCCTTATGTCCTGTAGAGACTCGGCAAGGTATGCCTACATTCTTGGACTACCAATTTTACTTTTGAGGCAATTAACTGTTTCATTGGTTTTAGAAACTCAGTTTCGCTTGTTTAGTAGGATTTTCTTGCCCTTATCCTCTTACATGAGTACCGGGTACAAGATTTCCTGCGACCTTGATTTAATTAATCATTTAACATCTTGTAATTAACTTTAATTGTTAAAGATTCCACAGGATAGGTACCAGTTGCCACGTTGTCCTGTTTCTGACATTCACTATATCACAACGGTATATTCGTTGTGCATTTATTTGCTAATTTCACCATATTTCGTCTCCAAGCTTTCCGTGCAGATCCAGCAGGTGAAATAGGGACTTTAAATCGTGCCAAGAGGACTGAATTACACACTCTCGCACATGAGTATCAACTAGAAGTTCCCTACCAAGCCAACAAAAATGAAATACACAACCTGTTACTGGATCATTTCTTAGAGCAAGGTAAGATAGACTCTGAAACTCACGAAGCTTACTTTATTGCAGATAAAACTGATTTGGCAACGATGAAACTCAAACTAGAGCTGGCCAAGATTGAACGCGAGCAGCAAAGGGAAGCCCTCGAGCAGCAAAGAGAAGCAGCTGCCATACGCAGGGAAGAACAAGAACGTGAAATCGCCCTCAAGGAACGTGAAGCTGCCTTGAGGAAAGAAGAACAAGAACGTGAGGTTGCAATACTCCTTGAGCGGGAACGAGTACACCTTGAAACAAAACAACGCCAATTGGAGATGCATCACGAATATGACAAACAACAAGCATCCCTGACTATGGAATGTCGTAAACAAGAATTCGCGTTGGAAACTTCACACCTCGCTCAACGCCAGCAAGCTACCGCCAATCTTCCCGTCAGTTTTAATATATAACATGCAAGTAAGTTAATGCAATCATTCGTAGAAACAGAAGTTGACGTGTTTTTCACCACCTTTGAAACCCTTGCTAATCAACTTAGTTGGCCTGCCGACCAATGGGCCACCCTTCTCAGAGTACATCTTACAGGTAGAGCTGCAGTCACACTCAGTACTTTGGCGTCTGAGAATGACTACCAGACTCTGAAACATGCAGTGTTGGACGCCTACCTTCTCTCCACCGAAAGTTATCGAAGGAAATTCCGTGACCACCTGAAGGCAAGTACCATTACTTTTCTCAAATTTGCTAACACCAAAAGGAGATATTTTATTAAATGGCTGGAAGCAGCACATGTCTCTACCTTTGCAGAACTCGTCAACCTTATGCTAGTTGAAGAATTCTTGAGGCGTGTGCCGCCTCCTGTCCGCCTATATATAGCAGATAAAGAAGAAACCGACTACCTGAAGTGTGCTAAGTCGGCTGACACTTACAGCCTCATCCACCGGCTGACACCAGAACCATCCTCCAGTAAGAAGTCGTGGTACAGTTACGAGAAAGTGAGTACCGATTAAGCTGGCTCGCAATTATACTGTAAATATTGTAGACTCTATGGACATACCATAGATAAATGTGGTAAGTCTCAATACAAAGGAACCACCGAATCACAATAACCCAAACCAACTCCTCCTAAGTCCGGTAAGCCTGTGATGAATGTTGGTGTTCATGTTAATGATCTTTCTCTTTTCAGTAAACACCTGTATACTGGAACTGTCTCTGCCAACGGTTCAAATCCGGAGGGACGTTTCAAATTGAAGATCTTGAGGGACACAGCGGCTCTTCAATCGATTATTTTGAAGTCGGCTGTGCCCAACATCGCCTACACCGGAGAAACTGTCTTCATCACTGACCTCACTGCTACCACTCCTTATCCTCTCGCCAGAGTCCACCTGGATTGTCCCTTCGTGAACGGAGAAGTCCAAGTCGCCATCAGGGAAAAGCCTTTTCCCATGCCTGGAGTGCAACTTCTCCTGGGCAACGACTTGGCAGAAGACCTGCAACCGACCAACCTGATCGTCATGGACAAACCCCAGGTGTGTAACTCTGTGACGGATAATCCTATATTTGAGTATGTTCCAGCATAGGTTCAAGAGAGTGATGAAGTTTCTCCTCCGGTTTTAGTGACCACCCGTGCACAAGCTGCACGACCACAGCCAGCTGACTCTACTGCTACCGCTGTCCCTCAGGACCCTCAGAAACTACCCCCGAATCTGACCAAGTTGGAGTTCCGTAAGTTACAGAGGGAAGATCTTACCTTAACACCATTATTTTTCCAGGCTGAGACTCAACCAGACAGTATTCCTGGATTCTTCCTAGAGAACGAATTGCTCTACCGCAGATATAGACCCAGTAAACTGAAGGAGGAGAACGATTGGGCCAACGTTGAACAACTTGTGATTCCTGCCAGCCTGCGCCCCCTATTCTACACCTGGCCCACGGAGCACTCTCCCACTACGGATTCAACAAGACCTACCATGGAATCCGTCAAGACTACTACTGGCCAGGTATGGTAAATAGCGTCAAACAGTACGTCAAACAGTGTCATACATGTCAGATGGCAGGTAAACCGAACATATCTATTCCCAGAGCGCCACTGATTCCCATACAGGTGCCTGCGGAACCTTTCCACAGACTTATTTTAGACTGTGTTGGTCCTTTACCTCGGACCAGTTCAGGTAACGCCTATATCTTAACCATCCTGTGTCCTACCACCAGATTCCCCATAGAAGTTCCAGTAAAGAACATTACGGCTGCTACAGTTGTGAAGCACTTATTGAAGATCTTCACCCAGTATGGATTTCCCAGGGAGGTTCAGAGCGACTGTGGCACCAACTTCACCAGTGATCTCTTTAAAAGGACACTGGAGGAGTTCAACATCAAACAGGTATTGTCCAGCCCCTATCATCCTGCTTCACAGGGTTCTCTTGAGCGTAGTCATCAGACTATTAAAGCACTCTTGAAAAAGTTTTGTAATGAAACCTCTAAGGATTGGAATAAGCAAATTGATTTGATAATGTGCATATATAGAAGTCTTCCCAATGAGTACTTAGGAGTATCTCCTTATGAGATGCTCTACGGACGTAAGTGCCGTACTCCCCCAAGGCTTTCAAAGACTCTCTACGTGATGCCACCTTCAGTGAGCATCAGAATGTGCCCCAGTTTCTTCAAAACCTACAACACATTCTAGAGAGAGTCCACAGTTTTGCCCAAGATAATCTATTGAAAGCACAGGAGAGGATGAAGACTCATCACGACCAGACCAGCAAAGTAAGAAAATTTAAGCCGGGAGACTTCGTACTTGCTTACTTCCCTATCCCAGGTTCTCCTTTACAAAACAGGTTTTCAGGACCCTACCGCATCAAGGAGTGCAGAAACAACCATAACTACGTTCTAGAGACTCCAGATAGGCGGCGGAAGACCCAGCTGTGCCACGTCAACCTCCTGAAGCTATATAACGGTACTCCTCCCACTGTCATGCTTAACTACTCTGCCTTTACAGAACCATACATCCACAGTGAGACCTTCCCTGCTTCTCCTCCCGAAAGCACTGACAAGGAGTCAGCGCTTTCTAATTCGGAAATCCTTACTGATCTTCCGAACTATTTTCAGGACAATCATAGTGCACCTCTCGTCAAGATCTTCAGAGAACATCAGGAGTTGTTCCGAGATGACCCCCAAGAGTGCAATGTTACCCAGCACGACATCCAACTGCTCCCCGATTCCCGGCCGAATCGTCAACCCTTCTACCGAATCAGCCCTAGCAAGAAGGAAGTCATGCGTGCTGAGGTGCAGTACCTCTTGGATCATGGACTGGCTACACTTTGTGAGTCCCCATGGGCCTCACCCTGTATCTTGGTGCCGAAACCCCAAGGTAAGGTGAGACTGTGCACTGACTATCGTAAGTTAAATAATGTGACTGTCAAGGATGCATACCCCTTGCCAAGGATAGATGACATTCTTGACGCCATTGGTAATGCCCAGTACTTGTCCCAAGTGGACTTGCTTAAGGGGTATTACCAAGTGTGTTTAACGGAGCGAGCCAAAGAAATATCTGCCTTTATCACTCCTTTTGGACTTTTCAGATATGAACGCCTTCCTTTCGGACTATGTAATGCCCCGGCCACCTTTTAGAGAGCTGTCAACCGTGTCATCCAGGGCTTGGATAACACGTACGCCTATTTGGATGATATCGTCGTAGCATCCAACAGCTGGAGTGAACATCTGCTCCAGCTGCGATGACTGTTCTCCAAGCTCCTGACAGCCGGCCTCACCATCAACCTGGGCAAGTCCACCTTCGCGAAAGGTAAAGTGCATTATCTGGGTCATGTAATTGGGAGTGGCAGCCTAGCTCCGTTAGACTCACACACTCAAGCCATCCAACATTATCCACAGCCTACCACCAGGAGCAGCTCCTGCGCTTCCTTGGTCTTTCCTCCTACTACCGTAGGTTTGTGAGAAATTTCAGTACAGTCGCCACGCCTTTAATCATATTAACCAGTCCCAAGCAACGGTATAAGTGGACCATGCAGCAAACCGTTGCTTTCAAACAACTCAAATTCCTCCTCTGTTCTAATCCCATTCTCGCCTCGCCAGATATCACCAAGCCTTTCGTCCTTCATGTCGACGCCAGTGGTACCGGCATTGGTGGTGTCCTGATGCAGCAACGAGGCGAGGAGGTTCTACCTGTCAGCTACTACAGCTACAAATTGAAACCCCACCAGAAGAACTACAGCACTATTGAAAAGGAGCTACTATCCATCGTCCTGAATCTCCAGCACTTTGCTCCATACCTACAAGGTGCCAGGTCTACCACCATCTTCTCAGACCACAATCCTCTCCGCTTCTTACATCAAGCCCAATTCACTAACCAGCGTCTTCTACGATGGGCTTTATATCTACAAGATTTCAAACTGGAGATCCGCTATATCAAGGGTTCTGACAACATCATAGCCGACGCCCTCTCCAGAGTTTATGAAGTAGAAGCAACTCCACCTATTACTCCTCCACAGGACGACGTACTTCTTCCAGAACCGCAGGCTTCGGGGGAGAGTTGTGACGATAATCTCTTTCAAGAGAGATTGAGCCTGCTCTTCCCTTCAAAGTACGTAACAACAACAGATAATATAGAAGATACGGCCAGCAAGTACCTCCAAAACGTTTTGCCCAGAGAGCAAAACATATCCAGCACACCGGCACACCTGCTAGCCACCGCCACCATAAACCGGCAAACTGCTTGTCCATTGCCTGCCTGTCGCTGATTGGCTGGTGTCCCGTCGCACCTGCCCTCCGCCCTCAGCCACAAGTTGATGTCTGGGCTGCAGTGGCCCAGAAAAGTCAGAATATCCCAGTGCTCCTTGCAGTTGACATCTCTCGTTGGTAGACTAAGCCTTGGCTTTCGTGTACTAAGGGAGGTGGCAGCTCGAAGCCAATATTCCAGCATTATTATTATTTATTTTGCTATAACTCACTTGTCTTAACGTAACTTTTCATTTGCCAGTGATTATTAATATTATTTTGTTTGTTGACTTGCCTTGTATATTTTATGCTTAATTTTATTCATGTCTTGTTTTTCTAACGTAATTAAAATTTCATTGTTAAATTTACTTGTGTTTTGTGTGTCTTCCCAATACCTTACCACAAACGAAAGTTCCAGCTTTTTCTCTTTTTTTTCTTTAATGTGACGAGGCCCTGCCCCTAGCTTTTGAAACAGCCGAACACCAACGCTTTACCGTCACATTAAGTGGGGGCCTGCCCTAGGAGCTTCACTCAGGTACTGGTGCCAAGTAGTAATTTATGGTAAGCGTATTTGGCTTTGGTAACGTAGCTTTTACTATTTTTCATATTCAATTTTATTTTTATATGGTGCTGTGTGTATTGTGCATTCCGAGAGTAGCATATGGTGAAGGTGAGACAACTTTGGATTACGTGGTGACTGTAGGCCTCAGTCATTCTCTTAATTGGTCATGCTACATTCAAGATACGTCACCGGTAGCACAAAACGTTCTGACCAGGAGGCAAAACGTACCCAAGAACCCCCTACTCCACACATCCTCCACGCCTGCTCGTTGTCAACCAGCAAACTACCCATCCCAGCCAGCCTACTCCTGATTGGTGACTCGCCGACCGCGTACCTGCACCCTGCACCTCAGCACCATCTACATGAGTCGACGTCTGAGCCTGACCAGCCATCAACTTCAGAATATTCTTTGTGCTCTTAGAGTTGACATCTCTCTCTGGCATACTAAGCTCTCTGGCTCTCGTATACTAAGGGAGGTCTCAGCTAAAGCCAATATTCTCAGCACCATTTCTCCATTATAATATTTAATCTATTGTGTTTTTGCATTTATCTTTGTAATTTTATTGCACCAGTCATTTACCCGAGATTTGTCTTTATTTTCATTTATGTTTAAAGTAAATGTATTAAAGTTTCATTGTTCATACTTTGTGTTTTACGTGTTCCTCCCTCTAACTTACCACAGACAAAAGGCAAGCAGTCTATCTTTTTTTTGTAAGTGTGACCAGACATTGACACCTGCCATTGGAGGACTGCCGAACATCTACACTCCAACACTTTACCGTCACATTTAATGGGGGCCTGTCCGGGATGCTTCACTCAGGTACTAGTACCAGAACATCAATTTGTGGTAAGTGTACTTCGCTTTGCTAAAGTTGCTTTTCAATATTATCATTAATTTTTATATTTATATGGTGTTGTGTGTATTGTGCATTCCGAGAGTAGCATATGGTGAGTGTGGGATAACTTTGGATTACGTGGTGACTGTAGGCCACAGTCATTCTCTTAATTGGTCATCTCTCCCTCCGTGTTATTACTCGTGTTTACCACCTTTTGTCCCTAGGATATTTCTCACATTATTGGCAGATCATCATTGTGGTACCCTGGTACTTTGGTTAGTCTTTGGGTCAAAGAACCCTATCTTCTGCAATCCGACAGAAGTATAATACAGAGGGCCATAGTTCCTCTAGCATGGACTACGTTGCTGAGTTGGGACCTCAGCGGCAGTTCTCATCACCAGTTGACACTCGCACCCCTACACATCGGTCAGAGATGATGATATTTACTTAGGTAGGGAATTAGCTTTCTTTTTACAGAGCACAAAGTTCGCTAATTCTGTAAGTATCATATTCATTTAGTGAGAAACCCTTGCTTATGTCCTATAGAGACTTGGGAAGGTATGCCTACATTCTTGGACTACCTAATTCACTTTTGGAGCAATTAAATGTTTCATTTGTTTTAGAAACTCAGTTTCACTTATTTAGTAGGATTTTCTTGCCCTTATTCTCTTACATTGAGTACCGAATATAAGATTTCCTGCGATTTTGATTGACTAATCATTTACCATCCTATTATTAACGTTAATTGTTAAAGATTAAAATTCCACAGGATAGTTACCAGTTGCCACGTTATCCTGTTACTGACATTTACCATATCACAACTATATTCGTTGTACACTTATTTGCTATCTTTCACCATGTTTCGTCTCCAAGCTTTCCGTAACGATCCAGCAGGTGAAATAGGGACCTTATGTCGTGCCAAGAAGACTGAATTACAAACTCTTGCACATGAGTATCAACTAGATGTTCCCCATGGAGCCAATAAAAATGAATTTCATAATTTAATTATGGATCACCTCTTAGATGAAGGGACAATTGACTCTGAAACTCACGAAACTTATTCAATTGCAGATAAACATGATTTGGCCACTATGAAACTCAAAATAGAACTTGCAAAACTTGAGAGGGAGCAACAGCAAGCAGCTCTCCAAATGAAGGAAGGAGAGGCTGCAATCAAGAGAGAAGAACAGGAACGAGAGGCGGACCTAAAAGAACGAGAGTTGGCCCTCAAGGAATGTGAGACTACAATACTCCGTGAGCGTGAGCGAGTACAGCTTGAAGCAAAACAACGCCACCTGGAGATACAACGCGAGCATGAAAAACAGCAAGCGGATATGGTTATAGAATGTCGTCAGCGAGAACTCACGATGGAAACTACACACCACACTCAACGCCAACAAGCTACCGCCAGTCTTCCAGTAAGTTTCAATATATCCCATGCAAGTAAGTTAATGCCACCATTCGTTGAGACAGAGATTGATGTCTTTTTTACCACCTTTGAGAAACTAGCTAATCAACTTAGCTGGCCTGCTGACCAATGGTCTACCCTTCTCAGAGTGAATCTTGCAGGTAGAGCTGCAGTTACTCTCAGTACCTTAGCGTCTGAGAATGACTACCAGACCCTGAAGCAAGCAGTGTTGGAAGCCTACCTTCTCTCCACCGAAAGCTACAGACGAAAATTCCGTGATCATCTTAAGGCAAGTACCACCACCTTTCTAGAATTTGCCAATACCAAGAAAAGATATTTTATGAAATGGCTGGAAGCAGCACATGTCTCTACATTTGCAGAACTCGTCAACCTCATGCTAGTTGAGGAATTCTTGAGACGTGTTCCCCCTTCCGTCCGTTTATATCTAGCAGATAAAGAAGAAACTGACTACATCAAATGTGCGAAGTCGGCTGACACCTATAGCCTCATCCACCGGCTGATACCATCACCACCTCCCAGTAAGAAGTCTTGGTACAGTTACGATAAAGTGAATACAGAGGAAGTGAGCTCACAGTTGTATTGTAAGTATTGCAAACTCTATGGACATACCATAGATAGATGTGTGAAGGCTCAATACAAAGGAACCACCGAATCACAAAAACCCAAACCAACTCCTCCTAAGTCCGGTAAGCCTGTGATGAATGTTGGTGTTCATGTTAATGATCTTTCTCTTTTCAGTAAACACCTGTATACTGGAACTGTCTCTGCCAACGGTTCAAATCCGGAGGGACGTTTCAAATTGAAGATCTTGAGGGACACAGCGGCTCTTCAGTCCATTATGATGAAATCGTCTGTGCCTAACGTCACCTACACCAGGGAAACCGTCCTTATCACTGACCTCACTGCTACCACTCCATATCCACTCGCCAGAGTCCACCTGGATAGTTCCTTCGTGACCGGTGAAGTCCAAGTCGCCATCAGGGAAAAGCCTTTTCCCATGCCTGGAGTGCAACTTCTCCTGGGCAACGACTTGGCAGAAGATCTGCAACTGTCCAACCTTATCATCACGGACAAACCCCAGGTGTGTACTTCTGTAATGGATAATCCCATCTTTGAATATGTTCCAGCAGAGGTTCAAGAAAGTGATAAAGTTTTTTATCTGGTTTTGGTGACCACCCATGCACAAGCTGCACGACCGCAACCAGCTGACTCTACTGCTACCGCTGTCCCTCAAGACCCTCAGAATCTACCTCCAAATCTTACCAAGTTGGAGTTCCGTAAGTTACAGAGGGAAGATCAATCATTAACACCATTGTTCTTCCAGGCTGAGACTCAACCTGACAGTATCCCTGGGTTCTTCCTAGAGAATGAGTTGCTCTACCGCAGATACAGACCCAGCAAGCTGAAGGAGGATGACGATTGGGCCAATGTCGAACAACTAGTGATTCCCACCAGCATACGGCCCGATATTCTACACCTGGCCCACGGAGCTCTTTCTCACTATGGTTTTAACAAAACCTACCACGGAATCAGACAAGACTACTACTGGCCAGGTATGGTAAAAGACGTTAAAAAGTACGTACAACAGTTTCATACATGTCAGATGCCAGGTAAACCTAACATCTCTATTCCCCAGGCTCCACTAAAACCCATCCAGGTGCCTGCAGAACCTTTCCACAGGCTCATCATAGACTGTGTTGGTCCTTTACCCCGGACCAGTTCTGGCAACGCATATATATTAACTATCATGTGTCCTACCACCAGATTCCCCATAGCAGGTTCAGTAAAGAACATTACGGCTGCTACTGTGGTGAAACACCTATTGAAGATCTTCACCCAGTATGGATTTCCAAGAGAGGTTGAAAGCGATGTGGCACCAACTTCACCAGTGATCTCTTCAAGAAGACACTGGAGGAGTTCAACATCACACAGGTACTGTCTAGCCCCTATCATCCTGCTTCACAGGGTTCTCTTGAACGTAGTCATCAGACTATTAAAGCACTCCTAAAAAAGTTCTGCAATAACACCTTGAAGGACTGGGATAAGCAACTTGATCTCATTATGTGCATTTTCAGAAGTCTCCCCAATGAGTCTCTAGGAGTATCTCCTTATGAGATGCTCTACGGACGTAAGTGCGGTACTCCTCTCAAGGCTTTCGAAGACTCTCTACGAAATGCCACCTTCAGTGACCCTCACAATGTGCCCCAGTTTCTTCAAAACTTAAAACACATTCTAGAGAGAGTACGTAAATTTGCTAATGACAATCTATTGAAAGCACAGGAGAGGATGAAGACTCATTTTGACCAAAGCAGCAAATTAAGGAAATTTAAACCAGGAGACTTCGTGTTGGCATATTTTCCTATCCCAGGTTCTCCATTGGAAAACAAGTTTTCAGGACCCTACCGCATTAAGGAGTGCAGGAACAACAACAACTACGTTCTTGAGACTCCTTATTGGCGGTGGAAGACCCAACTGTGCCACGTCAACCTCCTGAAGCAGTATCAAGGTATTCCCCCAACTGTGTTGGCATCAGTCTCTACATTTAAAGGTCCATACCTCCACAGTGAAACCTTCCCTGCTTCTTCCGAAAGCACTAACACTGAGTCGGTGCTATCCAAATCGGAAATCCTACCTGATCTTCATCTCAATTTACAGGACTATAATAGTGCTCCTTTGCCATGTTCTAATCCTATTCTCGCCTCGCCAGATATCACAAAGCCTTTCATCCTCCATGTCGACGCCAGTGGTACCGGCATCGGGGGTGACCTGATGCAACAACGAGGCGAGGAGATTCTACCTGTTAGCTACTACAGCTACAAGGAACTACAGCACGATCGAAAGGGAGCTACTCATCGTCCTGAACTTGCAGCACTTCGAACCATACCTGCAAAGTGCTCGGTCTACCACCATCTACACGGACCACAATCCCCTACGCTTCCTGCAGTGAGCCTAATTCAACAATCGACGGCTTCTACGATGGGCTTAATATCTGCAGAATTTCAACCTGGAGATCTCTACATCAAGGGGTCTGACAACATCATAGCAGACGCCCTCTCCAGAGTCTATGAGGTAGAGGCTGCTCCACCTACCACTCTACCTCCTGAAGACGTAACTTCACCCGGAACCGCAGGCTTCGGGGGAGAGTTGTGACGATAATCTCTTTCAAGAGAGATTGAGCCTGCTCTTCCCTACTTAAAGTTAACAAGTATAAGATGCTACATTCAAGATACGTCACTGGTAGCACAAAACGTTTTGACCAGGAAGCAAAACGTACCCAAGAATCCCCCTACTCCACACACTCTCCACGCCGGCTCATCGTCAACCAGCAAACTACCCATCCCAGCCAGCCTGCTCCTGATTGGTGACTTGCCGACCGCGCACCTGCATCCTGCACCTGATGAATGGCTTCCTGAACCTGGCAGGAATTAACCTCACTGAGGACCAAGTCACTCTCCTAAATCTGGGTATAAACTGTCACGTTATGTCCAGACCGAGTGTGATGGCCCGGAAAGTGGAGTTAGAAATTCTGTTGGACGACATATTCGACCTCGAGACACAACTACAAAGGAATTTTTTGACTTACTGCAGGACACACGGGCCACAGGGATAAGAGCCTCGTTGGACGTCGAATCACTGTTTACCAACGTACCTGTGGACGAGACAATCGGGATGATAGCCGACAGAGTGTATCGTGATCCGGCCTGTACTCCTCTTGACATACCAGAAAATATTCTAAGGAAACTACTCCAAGCTTGTACTAAAGAGGCACCCTTCTTGAGCCCGGATGGGCACATGTATAAGCAAGTAGATGGGGTCGCCATGGGTTCTCCCCTAGGTGTCCTGTTTGCAAACTTCTACATGGGTACCATCGAGCAAAAAGTCTTAGTCGACATGAACTTGAAACCGGTCATATACTGCAGGTATGTTGACGACATTTTTACACAGGTACCTGATGTCAGACATCTGCAGGAGCTGAAGGAGGCATTTGAGCAGAGTTCCGTGCTGCGTTTCACTTACGAGATGGAAAAGGATGGGAAGCTGCCCTTTCTAGATGTAACAGTCATGGAAAAGAGCGGAGGTTTCCACACTGCAGTCTACACTAAGGAAACGAACATAGGAATGTGCCTAAATGCCAACAGCGACTGCCCAGACAGGTACAAGAGGAGTGTTGTTAACGCCTATGTCGACTGTGCTCTCAGCCACAGCTCAGAATGGAAGTAAGTCGACGAAGAACTCTGTAGGGTAAGGCAGGTCCTAGTCAACAACGGCTTCTCCAATGGTTTCGTCGAAGACATCATAAGAAGGAAAGTGAAACGCCATGCAACCTCTGAAGAGACAACTAACACAACACCTATACCCCCTATTAGACTATTTTACAGGAACTTCTTTTCCACAGCTCATAAAACGGAGGAAAGGGTCCTGAAAGATATTGTTAATAGAAACGTTATCCCTACAGACAAAAATCAGAGGATACAACTGACGATTTACTATAAAACCAGAAAAACGGCCAGCCTACTCATGAGAAACTCTCCAGACACAAAGCAGAACGCTTTAAAAGAGATCAACGTCGTCTATGCCTTCAAATGCCCTCTTGGGGACTGTAAGCTCCAAAAAACCCAGTATATAGGCAAGACAACAACATCTCTTTCTGGGCGTTTAACGATGCATAAGCAACAGGGCTCCATTAAGGAACATATAATCTCTTCCCACAACCAAACCATCGCCAGAGAAATCCTAGTAAACAACACAGAAATCATCGATAGATACAGCGATAGCAGGCGGCTTGACGTCTGCGAGGCACTACACATCAAGAAGTCAACACTAGCAATCAACAGCCAATTAATGCACAACTATATTCTACCCACCTCAAGACTCCGTTCCAATATAGAAGCATCAAGAAATATGGACCAATAGGCTTTCTACAATCACTTCCATTCAATACCCATTGTTTCGTGTTCTGTCTTGTGTTCTTTTACTAAACGTTTTCGAAAAGTTTTACGAAACGCGCTCAAGTGTCGCGTCAGACTAGAAATAAAAATGAATTTTGGAGAATTGATTTTTGAATTACCACAAACAGTGAAAAGAAACGTACGAAAGATCGAGAAAATTCGTGTTAGAATTATTAATCTTACTTTTTCGGTCATATTTAATAATATATGTCTACAGGAAAGACTGCTACCAAATATACTAATATATATATATATATATATATATATATTCATCTATGCAGCCATTTATCCTTCAATCTATATATCCATCAAGTTTTCTATATATTCATCTATTTTTCTATCCATCAAGTTTTCTTTCTATCCATCTATTTTTCTATCCATCCATCTATTCATCTCTCTATCAATCCATTTACCTGTCCATCAATCTACTCATCTGTCTATCCATCCATTTATTCCTCCATCCAACGACTCATCTGTCTTCATATCTATCCATCCACCAATCTATCTATCTATTTATTACACAGAAATTAATCACACTATCGAGATGTATCAATGAGAAAATGCATAACAGCCGTGACGAGGGTTCGAACCAATGTGCTGGGTGTTCCCAGGCCTACACTGTAGACGACTAGGCAACGACATGATCAAAATGATTGCAACATGGAGTATTAATGCACCATGTACGATTCTTAAGGCTTCCACTGAAGCCGAACCAGGGTTTTCACACACTTCTCCCATGCACTCTGGCTCTGTCATCTCGGAATGTTCTACCTCTGATTCTCTTCCTTCAATACACATTGAGCGTGTGCCTGAGAACACGAGCATATAGGTTCAAACCCTCATCACGGCTCCTACGGATTATCTATTCATTCATCTGCCTATTGGTCTATCTATTCCCTGTCTGTCTCATTCTCTTCCTCTATCTTTGTCTCTGCCTCTCTCTCTCTCTCTGTCTATCTGTCTCTAGCTGTGATTCTGTTTCTGAGTTTCTGTGTGTGAGAGAGAGCTCTCTCAGTGCACTAAGTCTTTGCTTGATGTTATTGATGTTGAGCTTGCAAGAGTTAACTCCGTTATTTGGTACCTAAAGTTTATCAAGTTGGCTATCATTGGACTCGGTACAGCGAGATGAGTACAGGGAGGACAATAGTTGCGGCAAGGGTCAGCTGCAGTCGATAATGCAGAAGTCTGTTACAAGGGGAGACATACTACTCAACCAGTGGAGAAAATATTGCTGTACTCACCTAGTTGTACTCACGTAGTTGTGCTTGCGGGGAGAGAGCTCTGGCTCTTTGGTCCCGCCTCTCAATCGTCAATCAACAGTTGTACAGGTTCCTGAGCCTATTGGGCTCTATCATATCTACACTTGAAACTGTGTATGGAGTCAGCCTCCACCACATTGCTTCCTAATTCATTCCATTTGTCGACTCGCTCACGCATGCGCACTAGCACGTAATGTTGGAACTCTGTCAAGACCTTATATCGTTCGTCCAACTTCCCGAGATAATGGAGACAAGGTTTATTATAAATTATACGATGTTAAGTTATCTTACATGACAACAAATATGTTCTCGCTGTGCAAAAAATTTAAATGAATCCGTGTTCATATGGGCGAGAATATAAAGAGTAGAAATTCGTTATTCAAGTATTCACTGGAATAACAGGATTTAGCTGTATTGAATATTTGCAGCAAGTAATAATATATGGATTAATTGACTATAAATCTATGATTAGCTAATACTGTGGGATATCTGGGGCTTGACTCAATTATTTAATTAATCAAATTTATAACGAAGGACCACCCACTTTTGAGAAAAGAGGGAAACTAATAAAAAGTGATCATTAGAAACACAAGGAAGAACCAGTGTCTATGGATAAATATTAGAAAGAATAATCACTTGAATGCGTCAGATTATATCTAGTTATTATATCTAGATTATATCTAGAATGGACTGTATGGTTAATTAACTAAAGTCAGAGCCTCAAACACCTACATTGGGGGGGGCATTGCTAGAACTTCATATACGTCTAGGAACTAGTGTGGTTCGTGCACCAGTTCAATGTTGAATAAAGAACATTGTAACCAAATTATTATAGAATCAATAGGTAAATACAAATAGAAAATATTAATGATTGTTAGAATTAGAGAGCAATCATCTAAGTAAACACATCCATCTCCAGTTCACATGACAAGCATTCAATATGATAATATCATGGATATGTAGAATAAATTGGGGCAATTATATGTGTACAAAAAGTCTTAGCTTTAAGACGATTTCTATGACATCGTTCGTGACTCGTCCTCGTGATCTCAGGATCTCCACATAGAAGCCCTTAGAGGTGACTAACACGAATGTAGTTAACGGCTCATTGACTCTTTTTAATTTAAAGGATATTATGTAGCATTGAACTAGGCTACTTAAGTCTCAATATTTATGAAAATAGAAATAAAGATTAGTGCGGTACTAACATTGGATTTTTAGTCGTCTTGCGATGTAACGACAGACTGCCCACGGAATATACAATCTCTAATGATGCATCAAGAAAGAAATTTATACTTATCGATGAGTGCAGTGTATGCTGAAGTCTGCCGGTATTGCGTCTCAATCTCAAACTTCCACAATGTTGTACACGTGGTTGAGAGTTTGGCTTGAATATCGACGCGTTATTATTTGACCGAGCACTGTAGATCACGTGGAAGAATAATTACTCATTCTAAGCTGAGTATCAGTGTAATTCTTGCTGATAATCCCAACGTCACGTGTCTCAGACTCTGACGCCGCGACTTTCCGATCAAAGTACGGGCGTTCGCTGCTCACTCCGCAACACGATCCCACCACACACACACAACGGCGTCTCCTCCCTCAACCCGCGTCACGCATTCACCACAGAAATTATTTATCACGAATAATACTATTTCGCGCAATTGTGGTTGAAATACTTTAATAAAGACTGGGTTGTGATTCTAGGGATTTAAATATTATTGCTTTCTCGTCTTATGGTGGTAAACGAGAAATGGAGAAGATTATAGTTTTCTCCATGGCATTCACGCGTGACAGAAAAACTAATACTTGACAACAATTGTAACTAAAAACTCTCGATTTAGAATTATTTGGGAGTTATGTTATCTGTAAATAATTATCACACGGAATACTGATGATTTTAGACAACCACATTCAATTTTCTAACACACTGGCAATAAATGTGTTTAACTAGATATAATCTGATGCAATACTGATGCTTGGTTTCGTAAGAATTCCAGCATCCATATGTAGATATAATGATTAGTTTATGTAAACATTACTGTTAGTAAGTTTTAGTGACTACTGTAGTTAGTATATAATAATACTGATTTATTATAATACAATAGTATTGTATTAGTGTTGGAAATTTCCGACATAACTCCGGGGGGAGATTTCTCGGGTCGCAGTGCAATGTTGAGTACTGACATACCTATCCCGAAGTTAGTATGTTAGTACACACATAACGGATGTCCCGTAATTGTCAAGGACATACAAGAAACTTAAGTCTTGCAAAGAAATTCATGTTGAATGGAACATGTTATTGCGAATCATCTAAAGTTAATGACTAATAAAGCCTACAATAAACTCTGGGACTGGTGTCGCTATGACATGTGATGTTTATGTTACTAAGTCTTAAAGTCTTGTAAACTCTCAGATACTCTAGACGAAATAATGTTATTGTTAATAGCCTATACAACAAATTAAGAATGAAATCATACAATTTAAAGTAACTGAGAATCCACTGTGATGAGAATGTTCTGGGTCATTGTGACTTGTAACGATTTGTTACTTGACCTCACAACACAGTATCATCATGATTACCTAAATTGGATGGGAAATTATTTGCTCTTGGTCAGAGCTATAATAGGCTTGTAGTTTCCGTTTGCATTGTTGAGCAGCTGCCTAGTGGAAACATGTATTAAATATTGAAATATTAAATGATTAAGGTATCGGTAATCAGGAACTCCCTAAAGCTTACAATAAACTCAACAACTAAGGTCGCAGTGACATGTAATGGTGTATTACGTAGTTGCTGAATTGTAGGCAAACTCAGAAAAAGTTCCTAAGAACTGATAACATTATTGTAAAAATTGTATTCTACATTATTATACAGTAAAGTATTATTGGGTCATTCAAGATCAAGGCGACTATGATACTACAGTGAGGTTACTGTCTAGGGTCGCTGTGACTTGTAACTATTGAGTTACTAGACAATAACATCACGCAGCATCATGATCACCCCAAAATCAAATGAGGAAATTTGTTTTAATATGCACTGCTGTGCAGTAGTCATTCTGACTGATGGTATAACTAATTTGCTAACTAGCTAAAATAGCGTAATATTAGAGAACTGAAAAGGTTTGTTCATTAAAATCAAGAAAGATTCTGAGTCGACAGTGAGATTAGTAGGCTAGTCATTCTGACTTATGAGCTAATTGAATTGTAGCTCATAGGCTTGACACTGTAAACTTATTAATACGAAATCAACCTTTACATGAAATTGAGTTTATTAAATCAGTCTCTATAACTATAGTCAACTGTAATTAATCGTGAGTACAGACTAGGCTAGTACTCAGTTGACACTAACTAAAGTCCCTAAACCTACCTAAATAAATGGTTTAAATTTCTAACCTACCTAAGTAGAGGACTAAGCTAATTGTGATAACTCCCTAATTCTTAGTGAAGTTACTCTATTTATTTATTTATTTATGCATATACAAGAATGTACATTGGGAATGTGAGGATACATAATATGGTAATTACAGTCTTGTAAAGCCACTAGTACGCGCAGCGTTTCGGGCAGGTCCTTAATCTAAGGTTTGCTCTAGCTAAATGGTGAGCAAAAATGTACTCAAATTAACATTGGGAGCTGTATTGAGCTCGTGAACAGGTTGAGCTATATTGAGCTCGTTAACAAAGTGAGCTATATTGAGCTCGTTAACTTTGAGAGATATATTGTGCTCATTAACAGTTAACAGAGTGAGCAATATTGAGCTCGTTAACAGTTAACAGGGCGAGCTATATTGAGCTCGTTAACATGGTGAGCTATATTGAGCTCGTTAACATGGGGAGCTATATTGAGCTCATTAAGCATGTTAACAGGGTGAGTTATATTGAACTCGTTAACAGAGTTAACAGGGTGAGCTATATTGAGCTCGTTAACATGGGGAGCTATATTGAGCTCATTAAGCATGTTAACAGGGTGAGTTATATTGAACTCGTTAACAGACTTAACAGGGTGAGCTATATTGAGCTCGTTAACATGGGGAGCTATATTGAGCTCATTAAGCATGTTAACAGGGTGAGTTATATTGAGCTCGAATTAACGAGGTGGAGTATTGTAGCGTTCAATTATCATGGCGAGCAATATTGAGCTCGTACTCGCATGGGGAACAATAAAGCACTCAATTATTATGTTAATTCAAAGGTGAGCTATATTGAGCTCATTAAGCATGTTAAGTAACAATGCTGATGTTTAATGATAATGCATTAAACAGAGGGAAACCTAAGTTTGCTGGAAATTTAATTACTGCTACGATTAATCCTATTCAAAGATAATTTATAACATTTTCCCAACCTAAACGTTTCACGGGTTATTAGTTCTCTGTAGATTCACTTACGTATTGGTAAGTTTGCAAGTTTGTTCGTTCTGCGCTCCTACAATAATTAAGCAGAAACGAAAAAAAAAAACTCAAACAAAAATTGATGCAAGTATTTATCACTAACTCTTAGTGCAGAAAACATGGAATTAATAAGGTTTTCTTGGCAACCTCAAGCGCAATTATTTTCGACCTTGGTCCCAATGAATTTATAATTACAGAAGTTGCTTGATGACTTCACAGTATTACTAAATTCAGGAAATGCCAGTGGCATTGAGTGCTAGATTCTCTAGCCTAACATTATTAATTACCTAGGGAGTGCTAGATTCTCTAGCCTAACATTATTAATTACCTAGGGAGTGCTAGATTCTCTAGCCTAACATCATCAATCACCTAGGGAGACTGAGTGTGGTCAATTATTACTTGTCGAGAATAATTCTAGGTCTGCAGTGAATTCAATAGTTTGGTCGCTGTGACTTGTACTTGTTTGAGTACGGACCATTGGTTTTCACTGAGAGCTATGAAACACCTCGGCGAGTATCAATTGCACTACATTCAATCTGAGTTTATTACTCAGCTGCGTTTCTCCTTTTAGCTTGCTGCTGGAGAATTGATTTACTGCTGACTAATTTATTATTGTTGGCAGGCTTAGGCTTATTCACATTCAGAACTTTACCAGTAAGTAAGTAGCCACCTGCAGATTGGAGCACATTCATGCCCAATAGTTTAACATGTCCAGTTATGAACTGGTAATAGTAGTCTGCTCCCACTAGTACATTTACATTGTTAAGGCGGTCAGACGTTAACTTGTTGTCAGCCAAATTAATTTCACGTTCCTGCAGGAAGTGGGCTGTGTACCCCAGACCCTTAATATCTAGGTCAAAAGGTATTTGATCTACAACAATGGCTTGGACAGCCTTGGCATGACTACCTAGTCGTACAAGCGGTTGAACTACTGAGTATTCATGGGTTCCTCGATTTATCATGAACCCTGACAGGTTTAATTTTACCTGTCTGATTGGTTGTTAATTGAGTGCCTCTGCCGCCCTTTGAGTAATGAAAGTTCTCTGGGAACCTTGATCAAATAGTTCACGAGTGGTGATCTTGGCTCCTTTGTTCTTTACTTGAAGTTGGGCAGTAGGCAAAGTAGCATCCACTTGAGATGCTTGTGAAACTACGCTGTACACATCTCGCACCTTGCAGCACTGTACTGGTGTAGATTCTCTACCTCCTATTCTAGGATTGACATAATTTGTCCTAACTAATTTGCACAGTGCAGCATGATGCTTGCCCCTTCTACACCTATTGCAGGTGTTCAGTGGGGTGTCACAGTTATTAACATTATGTGATTTGAGACACCTAGTACATTTGTGTAACTGTTTGAGTCGTCTGACTCTTGTGTCTCTATTAGGGTAATTGGTACATTTGTACAGAGAATGTTTTTGACTGCAAAACAAGCATATTCCCCATCCTACAGCTCGTTTAGGGGTTACCGGTTTAGGTGAAACAGTAACTGTAGGTTGTGATGGCTTTGCTGCTTGCGTTTGCTTGTTATTGATTCTCTTGCGAGTACTTGGTGTACTCTAGGGAGTCATTACTGGGCTCTTGGGAGTGCTCTTTGGACTATTAGGTCTCTTAGGAGCACCTGTGGAGTTATTGGGAGTGCTCTTTGGACTATTAGGTCTCTTAGGAGCACCTGTGGGGCTCTGGGGCCTTACTGATGAATCAGTGTTTGACTTATTGTTATCACATAGATTATTAGTACCTTTATTACCTGGTGACAGTGTCACTTTAGGAGGTCCAGGTAAGGAAACTGATGTGGGTACAGTTTCGGTGCATTCAGAAGAGGCATTAAGTGCCTGGTTTGCTGAATGATTGCTTATATTGCGCAAACCTGCAAATATATCCTGCATTGACAGGACATTACCATTCTGGTATGCATATAACTTATTGAGTGTGTCACCGGACAATTTTCTTTGGATGATTATTTTAGTCATCCACTCAGCAGTTGGGTGATCCACCTCTTTACTGAAGGAATTTAACAGTGACTCAAGCTGAAACTAAAGGCTTGTAAAGAGTCAACTGATTTTTCTGGTGGAGACAAATCTAGTAATTGGTGTACAAGGTTTATAACAGTCTTCTCATTGTTAGCACTTACTCTAGAAGGCTGGGGTGAGTGATTGTGACCATTACTTGTATTGCTCAAGGCTTCTTGCTTAGCCTCAGCTTTAATTACAGCTTCGGCTGCTGCTGCAGCATTAGCTTTATCATTTTCTGGTTCAGATTCACTGATTATTGCAGCTTCACTAAGAGTTTCATCTGCAGCTTCACTTGTTTCTCTGGGTTCCTGTGAGGAGCTAGTTAATTCAGTAGCCTCATGCATTGAATTTATAGAATCCAGGGAACATTGAGAAGAGCTGTCTGAAAATTGATCAGACTCTGCAAACAAATTATTACGTGAAGTTGCATTAGATGAGATGTTAGAAAATGAAGGTTGAACTTCAGGTGTTGATCCAGTATAGTGATCAGTATTGATTAGCGGATTCTCCTCATCTTGAGGTAGCTCATGCATTTCATCTGAGCTGGGTGCTTGCTCGGGTGTAGGTCTACTACAAAAATGTTCTATCCACTCAGGAACATTTTGTGTCGCAAGCACTTTGTTATATTGATCTAACTTGTTTTGAATTGTATTTTCATAGCTGGCAAGATCAGATTCTATCAGACGTAATTCGTCTGGGTCAGTATTACTGCTAAGGAGTATGTTCCTATAAGACTCGATTGTATCCTTCACCTGGACATATTTTTGGCTAGCCACCTTTGTGGAAATGTTTAGCTCGAAGAAGTCAACTGAGTTGGTTTCTAAACAGTTGTCACATTTGTCAAGTAGTCTGGATAGGTGATTTTGACGACCTCTCAGGCCAATACAGATTCTCCCTAATATTGCAGGAGTAGCCATTCTGGCTGTAAATTTGAGCCTTATAGGGCTTATATAGCTACTTGTACAGCTATGGTACTTGCTCTTTATGTAGAGCAGGTATAATTATTGACAGCCTGATATTTTCTTGAGGCTGATTGTAATTTACCTCATTTAGAGGTTAGCTACCTACCTAATAATAAGTAACTAAGATTTGAGTGGTACCTTGGTCTCACTACAGGTGTTCCTTAGCTTAGCTCTTCAAAATCAGCCTTGGATGGGCAGTGAACTTACAGTAACACTCAAAGATGTACATGGAAATATATAATAAAATATAATTACACAATAAATGGTTAATCCCACCCATTCGAGTCAGCACTACATAAAATAATAATGCACCAGCACTGTCTAACAGTACTAGTTAAGTAATAATCCTACCTATTAATGCAGCTAATGGTGTAGACTGGATTTGTACTAATCTTAGTATCGTGTCAGTCTGAAATATCCTGAAGAAAGGTTATTGAACTCGAGGAGGGATTCCGAAACCAAAAGGTTAGCATACCGAAAGGGAAACTATGAGGAGATAAGAAAATGCCTAGCAGATATAGCATGGGAAACAGAGCTCAGGGAAAAGACGGCCCAAGATATGATGGAATACATCACGCAAAAATGCAAGGATGCAGCAAACAAGTTTGTCACAGTCCAAAAGGAAAACAGTGAAATGAAGATGAGAAACCCATGGTTTAATCAGAGATGTAGGCTAGCTAAGCAGTAAAGTAAAAGGGCATGGAGAAACTATAGGAATAATAGGACACTGGAGAGCAGAGAAAGATACCAGAATGCCAGGAATGAATATGTTAGGATGAGAAGAGAGGCAGCAAGACAATACGAAAATGACATCGCAAGCAAGGCAAAGACTCAGCCTAAATTGCTGCATAACCACATCAAGAGAAAAACAACAGTAAAGGAACAGGTTATGAAATTAAGGTTAGGGGCAGAAGGATTCACTACAAACGACAAGGAAGTGTGTGAGGAACTGAATAAGAAATTCCAAGAGGTCTTCACCTTAGAGCAAGGAGAAATCCCAGAGATAAGAGAGGGAATAGCTAACCAGGAACCACTGGAAGAGTTTGAGATTACCAGCGGGGAAGTAAGGAAGTGTTTACTAGAATTGGATGTGACAAAGGCTATAGGCCCAGATGGAATCTCCCCTTGGATACTAAAGGAAGGAGCAGAAGAACTGTGCCTCCCGCTCTCCATGGTGTATAACAAATCACTGGCAACAGGGGAACTGCCAGAAATTTGGAAAGCAGCTAACGTAGTCCCGATATACAAGAAAGGGGATAGACAGGAGGCACTGAATTACAGACCAGTGCCCCTAACCTGCATACCATGCAAGATGATGGAGAAGATTGTGCGAAGAAAGCTAGTGGAGCACCTGGAGCGAAAGAACTTTGTAACACAGCATCAACATGGATTCAGGGATGGCAGGTCCTGCCTCACAGGGTTACTTGAATTTTACGACCAGGCAACAAAAATAAGGCAAGAAAGAGAAGGGTGGGCAGACTGCATATTTTTGGATTGTCAGAAAGCCTTTGACACAGTGCCACACAAGAGGCTAGTGAAAAAACTGGAGATGCAGGCTGGAGCGAAAGGGAAGGTACTCCGCTGGATACAGGAGTACCTAAGTAACAGGAGACAACGAGTCAGTGTGAGGGGTGAGGTCTCAGATTGGCGAGACGTTACGAGTGGAGTACCGCAGGGGTCAGTCCTTGGACCTATACTGTTTCTGATATATGTAAATGATCTTCCAGAGGGTATAGAATCGTTTCTCTCAATGTTTGTCGATGATGCAAAAATTATGAGGAGGATTGAAACTGAGGACAATAGTATGAGGCTACAAGATTACCTAGACAGACTGAGTGAATGGTCCAACAAATGGCTGTTGAAGTTCAACCCGAGTAAATGCAAAGTAATGAAACTAGGTGGTGGAAATAGGAGGCCAAACACAGGATACAGAATTGGAGATGAAGTACTTAATGAAACGAACAGAGAGAAAGATCTAGGAGTTGATATCACACCAAACCTGTCTCCTGAAGCCCACATAAAAAGAATAACGTCTGCGGCATATGCGAGGCTGGCTAACATCAGAACAGCGTTCAGGAACCTGTGTAAGGAATCATTCAGAATCTTGTACACCACATATGTAAGACCAATCCTGGAGTATGCGGCCCCAGCATGGAGCCCATACCTTGTCAAGCACAAGACGAAGCTGGAAAAAGTCCAAAGGTATGCCACTAGACTAGTCCCAGAACTAAGAGGCATGAGTTACGAGGAATGGCTGCGGGAAATGCACCTTACGACACTGGAAGACAGAAGAGTAAGGGGAGACATGATCACAACCTACAAAATCCTCAGAGGAATCGACCGGGTAAACAAGGATAAACTATTCAACACTGGTGGGACGCGAACAAGGGGACACAGGTGGAAACTGAGTACCCACATGAGCCACAGAGACGTTAGAAGGAACTTTTTCAGTGTCAGAGTAGTTAACGGATGGAATGCATTAGGCAGTGATGAGGTGGAGGCTGACTCCATACACAGTTTTAAATGTAGATACGATAGAGCCCAGTAGGCTCAGGAATCTGTACACCAGTTGATTGACAGTTGAGAGGCGGGACCAAAGAGCCAAAGCTCAACCCCCGCAAGCACAAATAGGTGAGTACAAATAGGTGAGTATACACACACACAGACACACACACACACACACACACACACACACACACACACACACACACACACACACACACACACACACACACACACACACACACACACACACACACACACACACACACACACACAGGTCAAGCGGGATGGTAAGACAACAGAATGAAGCTGGAGGAGAGGGACTGGACGAGTGATTCATGGAGATGATTGCTAAGGCATGGATGGAAGTCAGTGGGGAATTGAAGGACCTGAGGAAAACTATATGTAAGCTGCAGATAGAACTAAGTGCAGCACAAGAGGAGATAAAAAGCCTAAAAACAGGCCCTCATCAGACTCTGGCCCAGGGGACCAACCCCCAGGTGCCAGGAGATGTAGCAATGGCAGGGACCCCTACAATTGGCCCAACCTTTGCTGAAATGCTCAAGAGCCCAGGAGCAATGTCCACAGTCAAGGAAGTTGTAATGAAAGCAGTAACCTCACAGGAGGCAGCTAGATGCACAAGCCAGCTAATGGAAAGGAAAAGAGCTGTAGTAGCGGTAGGTGTCAAGGAACAAGAGGGCTCCACAAGGGAGGAAACGAGGACAAAAGACAAAGCTGCAGTGGCAGGGATATTAAAGGAGATAGGAATGGAAGGGGCTGAACGAGACATAGAACAGTTTTTCCGGATTGGCCAGTACAACAGAGACAAAAAGAGATTGATCAAGGTAGTATTCAAGAGCGAGGACATCAAAGAGGACATCCTAGTAAGGAAGAGCAAACTGAGGCATGCAAGGAACTACAAAGAGGTATATGTTCAGAGGGACATGACCAGAGACGAGATAGTAAGGGCAGCAGATGCAAGGAAAAGGCGCAAGGAGAGGGAAGAGAGCCAGGGAACCTCAGCCTCCAACCCAGCAATCCCAGAGGGGAGTGGGAACCCCAATCCAGCAACCCAGGAACCCCAGGGGGGTAATGCAACACCCCAGCCCACCACCCAATAGGGCCTTCCCTACCCCCCAGCACAAACCCTTCCTTGCCCCTGCATAATGCCCATCATGAAACCCAAATCCTCCCCCTCCCCTTACCCCAAGTAGCTCCTGCTTTCCCAGCCCCTAGTCTTCTCCCTGCCCCAAGCAGGCCTGAGCAAGACCAAAGCCCTCTATCCCCCACTCCACCTCCCTCCAAACCCCTGTCAACTACACCGCAGGAGGGCGTGCCCTCTCCCCAAGCAATCCCTGCTCTCTCACCCCCTGGACTTCTTCCTGCCCCAAGCAGGCCTGAGGAAGACCTAAGCCCTCCACCCCCCACTCCACCTCCCCCTGAACCCCTGGCAACTACCTCACAGGAGGATGAGCCTACCCAAGTAGCAATGACCATAGAACAACCTCCTACACTTTTAGGGAGTGTGGGTGAAATTGGATATAAGAAAGTGAGCTTCAAGGTAATGTACTCAAACATTGATGGGATTACCAATAAAGCAAGTGAACTGGTAGAAAGGGTGCAAGAAGAAAACCCTGATGTAATAGGACTAACGGAAACAAAATTGTCAGGAGTCATAACAGATGCTGTGTTTCCAAAGGACTACTATATAGTAAGGAAAGAGAGGGAAGGGAGAGGAGGTGGAGGAGTGGCCCTGCTGATAAGGAATTACTGGAGTTTTGATGAGATGGAAATTCCGGGCTGTGACGGATTCAGAGATTACATAACAGGAACTATAACAATGGGTGGACCTAAGATAATAGTGGCAGTCATTTACAACCCTCCCCTAAATGACAGAAGACCTAGACAGGAGTTTGATAGGAACAACATGGCAACCATTAATATAATAGAGAGAGCAGCTTCAGTTGCCTGCTGGAATGGCTCAAGACTCTTAATCATGAGTGATTTCAACCATGGAAAGATAGACTGGGAGAATGGGGACCCACATGGTGGTGCAGATACGTGGCGAGCTAAACTCTTGAAAGTGGCAACAAGGAATTTTCTGAGCCAGCATGTCAAGGAACCCACAAGAATGAGAGACATTGATGGACCAGCTAGACTCGACTTGATATTCACCCTGAATGAGTCAGAAATAAGGGAAGTCAAAGTTGAAGCCCCCATAGGAATGAGTGACCACAGTGTACTGACCTTTGAGTACTTGGTGGAGGTAGGGATAACCTATCCAAGGATGGGAGTGGAGGGGAAAAGACTGAATTACCGAAGAGGAAAATATGACGAGATGAGGAACTTCCTCAGGGGAATACCATGGGAAACAGAACTTAGAGACAAGAATGTGCCGGTCATGATGGATGTTGTCACCCAAAAGTGCCAGGAAGCTGCAGACAGGTTTATCCCCGTCCAAAAGGAGAAAAACGAAAAACAACAGAAAAACCCATGGTTCAACCAGGAATGTAAGGTAGCGAAACAACTGAGTAAGAGAACATGGAGAAACTACAGAAATAACAGAACACCAGAGAGCAGGGAGAGATACCAGAGGGCCAAAAATGAGTACATCAGAGTGAGGAGGGAAGCAGAGAGACAGTTTGAAAATGACATCACCAGTAAAGTCAAGACCCAACCAAAGCTGCTCCACAGTCACATCAGGAGGAAAACAGCAGTGAAGGAACAAGTGATGAAGCTGCGGAAAGGGGAGAACAGATACACAGAGAATGACAAGGAGGTGTGTGAAGAAATCAACAAGAGATTCCAGGAGGTCTTCACAATAGAACAAGGAGAAGCCCCTGCACTAAATGAGGAGGCGGCAAACCAAGCAATCTTGGAGGAATTTGACCTCACCAGTGATGAGGTCAAAAGGTGTCTGCTGGAGCTGGATGTGACAAAGGCTGTTGGGCCTGATAGAATCTCACCATGGATACTAAAGGAAGGTGCAGAAGCACAAAGTGTGCCAATCTCTATGGTGTATAACAGGTCACTGGAAACAGGAGACTTACCAGAAAGTTGGAAGACAGCTAACGTGGTCCCAATATACAAAAAGGGTGACAGGCAAGAGGCACTGAATTTCAGGCCAGTTTCCTTAACTTGTATACCATGCAAGGTGCTGGAGAAGATCGTGAGGAAAAGGCTCGTACAGCATCTGGAGGGAAATAACTTTGTAACGCACCACCAACATGGGTTCAGAGATGGTAGATCGTGCCTCACAGGTTTAATAGAATTTTATGACCAGGCAACGAAAATTAGGCAGGAAAGAGAAGGGTGGGCCGACTGCATTTTCCTGGATTGCCAAAAAGCCTTTGACACAGTACCCCATAAAAGGCTGTTAAAAAAGTTGGAGCAACAGGCAGGAGTAAAAGGGAAGGTGCTCCAGTGGATAAGGGAGTACTTAAGCAACAGGAAACAGCGAGTAACGGTGAGGGGGGAGACATCAGAGTGGCGAGATGTCACCAGCGGAGTCCCACAGGGCTCAGTACTTGCACCCATCCTGTTTCTAATACATGTGAACGATCTTCCAGAGGGTATAGACTCATTCCTCTCGATGTTTGCTGATGATGCAAAAATTATGAGAAGAATCAAGACGGATGAAGATAGACAGAGACTACAGGATGACCTGGATAAACTGGAGGAATGGTCTAGAAAATGGCTGCTAAAGTTCAACTCGGGAAAGTGTAAGGTGATGAAATTAGGCGAAGGGAGCAGGAGGTTGAACACAAGGTATCATCTGGGAGGGGAAATCCTGCAAGAGTCAAATAGAGAGTAGGATCTGGGGGTTGATATCACACCGAACCTGTCCCCAGAGGCCCACATCAAAAGAATATCATCAGCGGCATATGCTAGACTGGCCAACATAAGAACTGCCTTCAGAAACTTGTGTAAGGAATCTTTCAGAACCCTGTATACCACTTATGTAAGACCAATCCTGGAGTATGCAGCTCCAGCCTGGAATCCATACCTAGTTAAACACAAGACAAAGTTAGAGAAGATTCAGCGGTATGCCACCAGGTTCGTCCCGGAACTGAGAGGATTGAGCTACGAGGAAAGGCTAAAGGAGCTGAACCTCACATCCCTGGAAAACAGAAGAGTAAGGGGAGACATGATAACCACCTACAAAATTCTCAGGGGAATTGACAGGGTGGACAAAGACAAACTCTTCAGCACGGGTGGGACACGAACAAGGGGACACAGGTGGAAACTTAGTACCCAGATGAGCCACATAGACGTTAGAAAGAATTTTTTCAGAGTCAGAGTAATTAATAAATGGAATGCACTAGGAAGTGATATGGTGGAGGCTGACTCCATACACAGTTTCAAATGTAGATATGATAGAGCCCAGTAAGCTTAGGAATCTGTACACCAGTTGATTGACAGTTGAGAGGCGGGACCAAAGAGCCAAAGCTCAACCCCTGCAAGCACAATTAGGTGAGTACAATTAGGTGAGTACGCCAGAATGGGAAACAGACCTCAGAGAGAAAATTGTACAGGATATGATGGACTATGTCACCCAGAAGTGCCAGGAAGTTGTAGACAGGTTTGTCCCGGCTCAAAAAGATAAAAATCGAAAGCAACAGAATGATCCATGGTTCAATCAGGAATGTATGGTGGCAAAGCAAAAGGAAAATTGAGAAACTACAGGAATAACAGAACACCAGAGAACAGGGAGATATACCAGAAGGCAAGAAATGAGTACCTCAGAGTGAGGAGAGAAGCAGAGAGACAGTATGAGAATGACATAGCGAGTAAAGCTAAGCCCCAACCAAAACTGCTCCACAGCCACATCAGGAGGATAACAGCAGTGAAGGAACAAATGATGAAACTGAGAAAAGATGGATAACGGATAGACAGAGAATGACAAGGAAGTGTGAGAAGAACTCAACAAGAGATTCCAGCAGGTCTTCACAATAGAACAAGGAGAAGTCCCAGCACTAAATGAGGAGGGAAACCAAGCAACCTTGGAGAAATTTGACCTCACTAGTGATTAGGTCAAAAGGAATCTGTTCGAGTTGAATGTAACAATGGCTGTTGGGCCTCATGGAATCTTACCATAGATACTAAAAGAAGGTGCAGAGGCACTAAGTGTGCCACTCTCTATGGTGAATAACAGGTCACTGGAAACGAGACCTACTGGTATGCTGGAAGACAGCTAATGTAGTCCCAATATACTAAAAGGGTGACAGGCAAGAGGCGCTGAGCTACAGGACAGAGTGCCTAATTGTATACCATGGTAGGTGAGGGAGATCTAAAGGAAAAGGCTAGTAGAACATCTGGAGAGAAATAACCTTGTATCACACCACTAGCATGGGTTCAGAGATGCTAAATCATGCCTCACAGGTTTAATAGAATTCTATGACAAAGCAACACAAATTAGGCAAGAAAGAGAAGGATGGGTAGACTGCATTTTCTTGGACTGTCGCAAAGCCTTTGACACAGTACCTCACAAAACGCTGTTACAAAAGTTGGAACCACAGGTAGTTTTTTCTTATTATTATTATTATTATTTTCTACCATAGACGTGGCCACACATTTACAATGCTAACCAGCATATATACATTTTCTCCTGTAATCCATGGACAGGGTGAGAGGTCTGTTAAACATATAGTTTAGGGGTTTATTGAACAATCAACCACAGGTGATTCGGTGCCTTTAAAATGCTAAGCTAACCTACATACTTAAATACATAGATACACAGATTTACGTATGCCCTACATAAAGTGTTCGATGTGTCTTTTACATAGTGTCATTAATGTGCATTTACAAAGGTGAAATGTAATTCTGATCAGCTTTCATATATACTTTATACACTTACATATACAAACACACACACATACGTACATATATATATATACATACATGTATACACACACATGTATACACATACATTTGTCTCTTTTACTCTGACAGGGTGAGATAGCTGAAAGAGAGACTAGTGTGCAATTAAGCACTTAATCACTGAAGGTGATTGAGGTGCTTTTACAAGCTCAGGTTATATAATTACATCACATACATACATTGTATAAGTGATACATTACATAGTCAATCTAGGGTACAAGTCCAATATATCAAGTGTTGCAGTACTCATATAGTAGTTACAGAGTTCAGCATACCTCAGCCCAGGAGGGCGAAAGTCAGTCAATATGGGACATTTTACAATATAATGTTCAGGTGAGTGCATGTTTTCTCTTTCACAAAGTTGACACATTGTGTACTCGACATTTGGGTTTTGAGAAAGCTGCCAGATACGTCTATATCCTAGACATATTCTGGCCACTATAACATCACATTGCCGAGTTCTTGTTCTATTAGTCCCATATGTGAATGTCTCCTCACGATATCTATCATAATATTTAATGCTGCAACTTTCAGGTCTTTGTGAATTTGTGAAGTTGGAGAGATCTTCATTAGATATTTGTTTAAGTATTCTCTTTGTCACTGCTAGTGAAACACCCATATCAGTTTCTACTATTGGTTTTCTATAGGCTGTCTTTGCAAGCATATCAACGGCCTTGAGATGCCAACATGTGATGGTATCCATAGGGATTTAATTTGAAATTTGTTTTCTTTTGCAGCTAAAACATTCATTCGAATATCACTGACTATTTTCTGGGTGTTACTACTTTGTGTGTTCAATGCCAGGAGTGCACTTTGCGAGTCACAGTATATAAGTCCACACTGCCTTTGTCCTTTAAAAATTCAGTGGCAAGGTATATGCCTGCAAGTTCGGTTTGAGTTGTACTTGCCCAGTCATATACGCGCTTCATTGCTGTATGTACAAGAGAAGATTGTTCAAACAAATTACATGCACATCCGGTACATCGTTCACCTTCTTCTACAGAGCCGTCGGTATAGCACTGATACACACCGCTACCCATACCCTGAGTACTCTCAGTGATGCTTTTCAGTGTTAACTGTTATAAGAGTGTAGAGTGCACATTATCTTTCTTGGGCGCATTTACAAATTTAACTGATAGATCCCAGTTATCCCATGGAGGAATTGGTTGATTAATCATTAATTGAGTTGGGTACATATTTAATATTTTGATGGAGTTGGCTACTTTGCAGAACCTAAATGCATAATCAGATTTCGTTCTTCTTCTATAGAACTCAGGTGAGTGCAGCATATTAGAAAGTTTAGCTTGAAACTTCATGTGTTGCCGAAATCTACTCAATGCCTTCACGCCGAAAACTGTGCTGATTGACAAAATTCTCTCACTTATTGTAGGTAATTTTAACTCTGCTCTCATATTAACTATTCTCGTGAACTTTGGAACCCCAAGGATGAGACGCATAGCTTCATTTTGCAAGGTTTCAAGAGATTTCAGCTCTTTGTCAGTATGCAGTGTGAGATGTAAAGCATTGTAGTCAATCACAGAGCGTATAAATGATACATAAAACATTCTAGCAAGTTTCACGTTAAGTCCATGATTGACACCAACAAGGACCCGCAAGGGCTTTAATCTCTGCCAAAGTCTCCTCTTAAGAGAAGAAAGGTACCCAGGGTCGTTAATGAGGACACCAAGGTATCTGTAAGACTCGCAGTTCTCAAGTGACAAAATGAGGTCAATGGGAATAACTGGAAAAGTAGGACGCTGGATACTCAATTTCCGGTCGAACAAAACACAAAGAGTAACAGACAATCAGATAAAATCGAGTCCAAGCGATGTTAAAAGCTCTGTACCTCAAGGTATAGTCCTTGCATTGCTACTGTTCCTTATTCTCATATCTGATATAGACAAAAATACACGTCACAGCTTCGTGTCGTCCTTTGCAGTTGACACAATAATCAGCATGAAAATTACCTCTGCTGAAGACATTGAAAAACTACAAGCAGATGTCAACAAAGTTTTCGATTGGGCAGCAGAAAATAACATGATGTTTAACAGTGATAAATTTCAGGTACTCAGGCACGGCAAAAATGAGGATCTGAAACATAATACAGGGTACAAAACACAATCGAATCTTCCCATAGTAGAAAAACAGCATGTCAAGGATTTGGAAATAATGATGTCCGACGATCTAACGTTTAGGGAGCATAACCAAGCAAATATTGAGTCAGCCAGAAAAATGATAGGATAGATTACGAGAACTTTCAAATCCAGGGCTCCCATCACAATGGTTGTACTCTTCAAGTCACTTGTGTTGTCCCGTCTCGAGTACTGCTCAGTACTCACTTCCCCCTTCAGAGCAGGAGAGATTGCTGAATTAGAGGGAATACAGAGAACATATACAGCACGCATAGACGAGATAAAACACCTAAATTATTGACATCGTCTCAAAACTCTAAAAATGTACTCTCTAGAAAGGAGACGAGAGAGATACCAAATAATATACACATGGAAAATACTCGAGAGTCAGGTCCCAAATCTACACAGTAAAATAACAACGTACTGGAGTGAACAATATGGAAGAAAATGCAAGATTGAACCAGTGAAGAGCAGAGGTGCCATAGGCGCAATCAGATAGCACTGTATAAACATCAGAGGTCCGCGGTTGTTCAACGTCCTCCCAGCGACTATAAGAAATATTGCCGGAACAACCGTGGACATCTTCAAGAGAAAGCTGGACTGTTTTCTAAGAGAAGTTCCGGATCAGCCGGGCTGTGGTGGGTATGTGGCCCTCCGGGCCCCTCCAAGCAACAGCCTGGTGGACCAAACTCTCACAACTCGAGCCTGGCCTCGGGCCTGGTTTGAGGAGTAGAAGAACTCCCAGAACCCCATCAAGCAGGTGCTCATTTATACTTTGTAGGAACTCTTCCCAATGTTTATTACGTATAACGTTGCTCATGTCTCTCTCCTCTCTATTGCGACAAGGAATGCATGCAAGTCACCTTGTGCTTTGGTTCTTTTGTATGTATCTCCAAGTTGCTTTACTCGTTCATGTTCTTTAACAAATACGGGGTCAAGGACCCACTTGGGTGGTGGTAGGTGTTGCCCACTTCTGCTAGGCTTACGACCTGTTCCCCAACACACCCATGTGTCGTAGTAGGTAGTAATTGTATCAACTAGATCTCTGGAGAAGGCTTGTACATTCGTTATTGTGTAATCTTGATACCATTTTGATATACAATTAATAAAGTGGTCATGCAAGCCATATGGAATATTCATTTTCCGTCTCTGATGTCTATTAGGTACATCACACTGTACCTCATAGGAAGCAGAAACTGCATAGTGATCACTAACCAAGTGAATTACCAACGAACATTCTATCTTATCTTGCACAAGGTTTCTACCTATTACATAATCAAGTCTGCCTCCCAATAAATGAGTTTGGGTATCCGTAGTATACACAGTTAATCTGTTGTCTTAAACATATTTTATAAATTTGCATCCATTTTCGTTGTTATTAATGTCTCCCAGCGTTATATTTCTAGGATTAAAATCTCCCATGTATATTGTTCCATGATTGTCTAGATCTGAGAGAAGTGTTATATTGAGTTTCTGGCTTCTGGCATATACGTTGAGGAATGAGAAGTGGCCTGCTGCAGTTTGTACATGAAAGTGATGGTACTGTGTGTGTACATTGTGTGATGTGCTCACAAGTGTGTGTGGTCAGGAGGGTAAGGTAAGGTGCTCCAACGGATAAGGGAGAATCTAAGCAACAGGAAACAGCGTGTAACTGTGTGTGTGGGGGTAGGGGTGGGGGTGGGGGAGACACCAGGCGAGATGTCACCAGTGGTGTTCCACAGGGTTCTTTACTTGTACCCATCCTGTTTCTAATATATGTAAACAACCTTCCAGAGGGTATAGACTCATTCGTCTCAATATTTGCTGATGATGCAAAAATTGAGAAGAATCAAGACAGAAGATGATAGATAGAGGCTACAGGATGACTTGGGCAAACTGGTAGAAGGGTCTCGAAAGTGGCTACTAAAATTAAACCCAGGAAATTGTAAGGTAATGTAATTAGGCAAAGGGAGCAGAAGGCTAAACACAATGTACCATCTGGTAGGTGATATCCTACAAGAGTCAAATAGAGAGAAAGATCTGGATGTTAATATCACACCGAATCTGTATCCAGAGGCCCACATCAAGAGGATATCATCAGCGGCATATGCTAGCCTGTCCAACATAAGAACTTCCTTTAGAAACTTGTGTAAGGAATCGTTCAGGACCCTGTATACCACGTATGAAAGACCAATCCTGGAGTATGCAGCCCCTGCATGGACCCCGTACCTTGTCAAGAATAAGAAGTTGGAAAAAGTTCAGAGGTATGCCACTAGGCTAGTCCCCGAACTAAGAGGCATGAGTTACGAGGAAAGGCTGCAAGAAATGCACCTCACGACACTGGAAGACAGAAGAGTAAATGGCGACATGATCACTATCTACAAAATTCTCAGAGGTATTGATAAGTATATAAGGATAAACTGTTTAACACGAGGGGTACACGAACAAGGGGACACAGGTGGAAACTGAGTACCCAAATGAGCCACAGAGACGTTAGAAAGAACTTTTTCAGTGTCAGTGTAGTTAACAAATGGAATGCATTTGGAATGGAATGGAATTAGGAATGCATTAGGAATGGAATGCAACATCACTGTGACCAGTGATGTTGTGGAGGCTGACTCCATACACAGTTTCAATTGTAGATATGATAAAACCCAGTAGGCTCAGGAATCTGTACATCAGTTGATTGATATATGAGAGGCGGAACCAATGAACCAGAACTCAACCCTCACAAGCGAAACTTGGTGAGTACAACTAGGTAAGTACTATGCTGTTTGAGCACCATATCAGTTTAGATGTACAGTTATGGTGAGTAAAACATGTAGATATTTATATATAATGTGTTCATAGAGTGTAATCTATATAAATCAAAATGGAAATGTTCGTTTGTTCAAAATCGCTAATCTCCGAAAGTTCTTCACCAATTGCTTTGAAATTTTCACACAACGTTTCATTCATATCCGAGCAGGTTTTTATATACATACTTTATAGATGTCACGTCTGTGATGGTAAAAAACATGCTTTTTCTGAAAAACTGTGTTTTTCATGTGTTTTTTTTGTGAGGGAAATCTTCGAAACCTCTTTTCCCATTTCTTTGAAATTTTGACACAAGGTTGCATTCGAATAAGCGCGTCTTTTTATATATCTTCTATATACATGACTGACTTATGACAGGAAAAAACATGCTTTGTTTGAAAAACAGTGCCATCTGTTGGACGTAAGAGCAACACACGCTGTAATCTCCTAAAGTTCTTCCCCGATTGCTTTGAAATTTTGACACAACGTTGCAGTTCATTAGGCGCATCTTTTTATATGCCTACAATATAGATGCCACACCTGTGACAGGTAAAAACATGCATTTTTGAAAAAACAGTGTCATCTATTGCACATAATAGCAACATTCACACTATACTAAATATGTCACGAATTGCATTTCAATGTTTCCGATTGCCTTAATAAATTTTATTTATATAGATTTCGATTTATTTTATTTTTTATTGAAGTATTTTGTGTGACATTGTGTTGGAATTGAGCTGTGTTGTTTACCATACGATTCATTTCGTAAGTATAAGTATAGATGCCACACCAGTGACAGGTAAAACTATGCTCTTCTTAAAAAACAACACCATCTGTTGCATGTAAGAGCAACACACATGCTATTCTAAATATGTTACAATTAAATTTCAATGTTTCTGATTGAATTGATAAATTGAATTTTCATAGATTTTGATTTATTTTCATATTGATTTAATTATTTTGTGTGAATTGCATTGGAATTGAGCTGTGTTTTTTTGCCATACTGTTCGTTTCGTGCATATAGTTTATTTTTTTTATGTTTTCATATTTACATTTCATTTTTATGTGTTTTTTTATATTTCAGTGATGGGAACATCAGAACACTTGATTATCCCAATTTTCTGATGGGAACATCAAACCATTTGGGAAGGCATCGGACACGAGAGTCGGGAATGGTGGGGATGACGAGGAGACCAGGGAGGGGGTAATAATGGGGAAGGACGAGGGGACAGGGGAGTTTGGGATAGTGGGGACGAGGGGATGGGGGAAAGGAGAATGGTGGGGAGGACAAAGGGACAGGGGAGTGGGGCATGGTGTGAAAATTTTAAAGCAATCGGTGAAGAACTTTCGGAGATTAGCAATTTTGATAAACGATGATTTCCATTTTTATTTATATAGACAAGCAGTACCCGGCCACGCATTGCTGTGGCCCATGGGAAGGAAGAGGGGATGGTGGAGTGGGGAATGGTTGGGAGGCCGAGGAGTTGGGTGAGAGGTGAATGGTGGGGAGGACTGGGGGACAGGGAAGGTTACTGTGGCTCAGCAATGCACATGCGTTGCTGAGCCACAGCAACGTGTGGCCGGGTACTGCTAGTCTATATAAATAAAAATGGAAATGTCCGTTTGTTCCAAATCGCTATTGTCCGAAAGTTCTTCACCGATTGCTTTGAAATTTTCACACAACGTTCCATTCGCATCCGGCCAGGTATTTATATACATACTATATAGATGTCACGTCTGTGATGGTAAAAAAAACATGTTTTTCATGTGAGGAAAATCTTCGAAAACTCTTTACCGATTGCTTTGAAATTGTGTGACAACATTGCATTCGAATAGGCAAGTCTTTTTATATATCTACTATATGCATCCCTCACCTATGACAGGAAAAACATACTTTTTTCTTAAAAACAGCGCCATCTGTTACATGTAAGAGCAACACACCCTTTAATCGTCAAGAGTTCTTCACCGATTTCCGTGAAATTTTGACACAACGTTGCATTTGAATAGGCACATGGTTTTATATACTTACTATATAGATGTCACCCCTGTGACAGGTAAAAACATGGTTTTTGGAAAACAGCGCCATCTGCTTCACATAAGAGTAACATGCACGCTTCACTAAACATGTCACGAATTCCATTTCAATGTTTCCGATTGCATTGATAAATTTTATTTGCATAGATTTCGGTTTATTAAATTTTTTATTGAATTATTTTGTGTGACATTGTGTTGGAATTGAGCTGTGTAGTTTACCATACCGTTCATTTCGTAAATTTAAGTAAAGATGCCTCACCTGTGACCGGTAAAACTATGCTTTTCTTGAAAAACAACACCATCTGTTGCATATAAAAGTGACACACATGTCATACTAAACATGGGTTTAGTATGGGTGTATAGTTAATTACTTGGCTAATGACACGGCTAGGTACTCTGTATTTGTTGACATCAAAGGAGCCTTCGACAAAGCACAGGGGATTGCGATCCTGGACGAACTTGCATGCATGGGTGTCAAGGGGAGACTCATGAAATGGGTTGAAGACTACCTCACAGGAAGGAAAGCCAAGGTTTGCTTCAATGGAGCAGTCTCCAGAACAATGAATATGGAACTCGGGACCCCCCAAGGCGGAGTCTTAAGCCCTACACTATTCAATGTACTTATGAACGCCATTGCAAATATTGATTTTCCGGAAGGAACACAACAAGTGGGATATGCAGATGATGTCCTAATACAAGCTCCCACCTTGGGAAAAATTGAACAGTCCATTGAACTCCTTGGAAGGAAATGTATTGAGCTCGGTTTCACTCTCTCCACAAACAAGACGAAGGCATACTCCCATCACAAGCGGAGAGCAAATGAAGAACTGCAAATTAATGGTGTAACACTTGAATGGGTTGACCACTATCGGTACCTTGGCGTCACTGTCGGCTCTAACAAGGGAAAGAAAGAGGAGCTCAATCAACTCATAGGAACATGCAAAAGTCGACTCAGGGCACTGAAAGCTATGACCTGGAATGGACATGGAGCCTCTATTGCCGTGCTCAAAATGATGTACACAGCCTATGTGCGCTCCGTCATAGACTATGCCGCACCAGTACTGTGCACCTACTCCCAAAGCGATATGAAAAGGCTTGAAAGCATTCAAAATGAAGCCATGACAATCATTCTTGGAGTCCCAAGAACTGCCAAAACGACTAATCTACGAGAGGAGTTGTCCCTTCCCAGTGTTAAAAGCAGAATTCAGGAGCTGAATGCTAAGCTTGCAATTAGGGTAGCCAGAGATCCCCATTAAAATGATATTGCCAAGAAAAAACTGAGCTCTGTGCTACTTTCAGGGGGAAACAGGAGAAGCAAAAAATGGCATCACAGATCAGTCTGCTACCTTGAAGAGCTTCACCTGCTTGGGCAAGCCCGTGAGCTCCTGCCTGTAGAGAGGTTACCTCCCTGGGAGGATGACTCATGCAAGATCATCAATGAAATGGCAATGAAAAAATCCAACATGATACCACAAGAAATGAGGCACAAGTATCTCGAGGACATTTATAAAGAAGCCGGAGATGAACTAGATCAAATCTACACTGACGGGTCATCTAATCCTATCAATGGCAGGGCTGGTGCAGCATACACGGTAATCAAGGATAATACCTTCCAACGCAGAAATGAAGGAAAAGCACGTATTGAGAACTATGCCTCTTCAACGCAAGCAGAGCTAACTGCCATTGTTATGGCGTTAAGGTTTCTTGAACGGAACACTAATGGTGCAGTGATTTGCACCGATTCAAAAGCAGCACTGCAAAGCCTAAGTAAAAATCAGGCAGAAAATCTTGCAATAGTCGCTGAAATCAAGAGAGCTGTGAGAGTACTTACCAATCAGGGAAGAGTCATCAAGTTTCTGTGGATCCCCTCCCATGTTGGAATATGTGGCAATGAACGAGCAGACGTGCTGGCTGTTGAAGGCGCTGAAGGAGACCATATTGAATACTTCATACCCAAGACTCAACTACAAATTAGATGTATTATCAGGCAACATCACCGTGACAAGGTAACTGAGGAAAGGAGGATAGAAGCACAAACCAGTGAATCTGTACGATGGTACAACATGGTTGCAGCTGGCAATCCCAATCAGTATGGCCGAAGAGGAGGACGACGAGGGAGAGAATCTGTAATAGCGAGAATCCGTCTTGGATACAAATATCCATGGAGATTTGGAATGGAAACAACAGTTGATCAGCGAAGTTGCAGAATCTGTGGTGAGAGTGATGGACACCGCCTTGACCACTATCTACGTGAATGTGAACACCTGAGAGACATTAGGAATAACTGTAGAATAATAAACCCCACATTGTTTGAGTTAGGAAAACACTATTTGTCAAATATTGATACTGTTCTTAAAAGATTTCCCCATTTTGCACCCGCAAGATAACGTAAGCTTTTAAGGGTTGATAAATGTTAATCTTCTTGTTTGAGGAGCTGTTCACTTGAGACAGTTAAGCAAGTCCCAGCTGTGTCTGGGTACAAGTGACAGGATGAACAACCCAGCGGGTTTTCTTCCTATTGGGGAGTGTTGTACATTCTGCTATGGCGGTATGTTCACTCACAAGATGAGTGGCGCTGCCCAATAAACTCGCCCCTCGGGGCAAAATTTTAAATTTAAATTTAAATGTCATACTAAATATGTTACAATTCCATTTCAATGTTTCTGATTGCATTGATATATTGAATTTTCATAGATTTTGATTTATTTTCATTTTGATTTATTTACTTTGTATGAATTGAGTTGACACTGAGCTGTGCTGTTTACCATACCTTTCATTTCGTGAGTATAGTTTATTTTTATATTTTTTCATATTTTCATTTAATTTTTTAACTGTTTTTCTTATATTTCAGTGATGGGAACATCAGATCATTTGATGTTCCCATTTTTCAGATGGGAACATCAGACCATTTGGAAAGGAATCAGACGAGGGAATAGGGAATGGTGGGGATGACGAGGGGACGGAAGTGAGAAATGGTGGGGAGGACGAGGTGACAAGGGAGGGGGGCGGGGTAATGGTGGGGAAGGTCGAGGGGACGGGGGAGTTTGGGATGGTGGGGACGAGGGGATGGGGGAAAGTAGAATGGTGGAGAGGGCAAAGGGACAGGGAAGGTTGCTGAGCCACAGCAACTCGTGGCCGGGCACTGCTAGTCTATATAAATAAAAATGGAAATGTTCGTTTGTTCAAAATCGCTAATCTCCTAAAGTTCTTCACCGATTGCTTTGAAATTTTCACACAATGTTCCATTCGCATTCAAGCAGGTTTTTATATACATACTATATTGATGTCACGTCTGTGACGGAAAACACATGCGTTTTTGAAAAAAAACTGTGTTTTTCATATCAGAGAAATCTTCAAAACCTCTTTACCGATTGCTTTAAAAATTTTACACAACGTTGCATTCGAATAGGCGCGTGTTTTTCTATACCTATTATATACATGTTTTACATATGACAGGAAAAAACATGCTTTTTTGAAAAACAACGCCATCTATTGGACGTAGGAGCAACACACGCTGTAATCTCCCAAAGTTCCTCACCAATTGCTTTGAAATTTTGACACAACGTTCCATTCGAATATGCGCGTGTTTTTATATACCTATCATATAGATGTCACATCAGTGACAGATGAAAACTTTTTTTTTCAAAAACAGCGCCATTGTAACGTAATACGATAGCATAATTGCATCTGCACATAATAGGAACACACACATGCAGTAATAAATATGTTACGAATTCCATTTCAATGTTTTCGATTGCATTGATAAATTTAATTTCCATAGATTTCAATTTATTTTAATTTTTGATTGAATTATTTTGTGTGACATTGTGTTGGAATTGACCTGAGTTGTTTACCATACTGTTAGCATTTCATAAGTATAAGTGTTAATGCCACACACCTCTGACAGGTAAAAATATTCTTTTTTTTTAGGAAATAGCGCCATCTGTTGCACGTAAGAGCCTCAAAAAGCTATACTAAATATGTTACAATTCCATTTTAATTTCTTTGATTGCATAGACAAATTAAATTTTCATACATTTCAATTTATTTTCACTTTGATTTAATTATTTTGTGTGACATTGCATTGGAACTGAGCTGTGTAGGTGACAATACCATTCATTTCGTGAGAATAAGTATAGATGCCACACCTGTTACAGGTAAAAACATGATTGTTTTTAAGAAACAGTGTCATCTGTTGCACGTACGAGCAACACACGCTATATAATATATGCTACAATTCCATTTCAATGCTTCCGATTGCATTGATAAATTTAATTTCCATAGATTTCGATATATTTGCATTTTGATTTAATTATTTGGTGTGACATTGAGTTGGAATTGAGCTGTGTTGTTTACTGTACCGTTCATTTCGTGAGTATAGATTATTTTTATATGTTTTCATTGTTGTACATTTCATCTTTTAACTCTTTTTCTTATAATTCAGTGATGGGAACATCTGATCATTTCAGAATGCATCGGACGAGGGAGTGTGGAATGGTGAGGACGACGAGGGAACTGGAGTGGGGGATGGTGGGGAGGACGAGGGGAAACGAGAAACGCACATGTGTTTCAGAGCCACAACAATGCGTGACCGGGTACAGCTAGTAATACCATAAATAGTATGGTTGGAGGAGGAGTGTTAGTGTGTTTGGCCTTGAACGAGTGAGGGAGGGGAGGGAGCTTTAGCTGGCTGTGTGGTGAGGTGTGTTATTGCCTGAACACACTATACCATCTTAGATGAACAGTTATGGTGAACAAAACATATTGAGATATATATAACGTCTGTATATAGTGAATAAAAGCAAAAACAGTATGGTGCGAGGAGAATGTTGGCGAGTGAGGGAAGGTGAAGAAGGGAGTCGTGGCCAGAGGCCGGCTGGCAAATGTGGTGGCCCTCTTCGTTGTTTTTTGACTCACAATACAAACTTAGTGGTTCATTATTGTGACCATAACATGCAGATACTTATATATAATATTTATATATAGTGTAATAAAAGCAAACCTATTTATTTATTGTTTTATGAGCATATTAATTGAATCACTAATATGCACACCATAATTTTAAGTATAGCGATGGTTTACACATTTTATTATATAAATGTATCTCACTACACACTATTGAATAATATTACTGCAAAAAAAAACTAAGGAAATCTCAGAGACATTAAAATAATTAGGTAACAATAACTTTGTGGCAACTCCCGCCTGACAGCTGAGGTCTGAGCAGACCTCCTCTGCCCCTGCTCTGTCAACGCCTCTTATTTGCCAGACTTACCCTCCCTATTGCGGCCAAAATATGTCAACAACGATTTTTTTATATTTTTTCTGTAATCAGGGAACACAAATGAACACTTTTATAAGACAAAAGAATCTTTTTGTTTGTTTTTTTCCTCCTGGCGGTGTTGGAGGCGAAAAATCTCATAGCAGTTTCAGGGTTAATGAGGGTACTGTTGTGTTGTGGTCACCAGTATTTAGAGTAACATAATATGTGGAGTGCAATTAGCTGTCTGTAGGACAGCTGGTTGATCACTTCTTGCTAATTTGTTTAATCAACATCAGTTCATAGTGAGTTCACATAGTGGTGTTATGGAGCCCCCCCCCCTCCAATTTCTCCCCAGATCCTGCTTTAAGAGTAATTTCGTCTGGCCCTGCTGATTCTTTGAGATGCAGGGAGTCTGTTGATATATGTGACGACCAGATTGGCCACCCGATAAGGGAGAAATTTGTATTTATAAGTTTGTAAGTGAAGGCGGGAGTTGTGCCCCTGATACAAACAAAATGGCGCCCCCTGCCAACAAATCCGCCAATTTGTAGACGGCGCCAACTGGCTGCGGATTGGCTGGCTGAGGTCACGTGCCACGGGCGACCAATCAGCTCCCGCTGTGACGTCACCGAGTGCCCCTGGCAGTGCCAGCGGAGGTGGCGTCAGAGTTGACCTGACAGTGGACGTGAGAGGTTGTGCGTTGATCAGCTCTCGAAGATTGGAGGCCCTGGGAGTCTCTCTCTGTGAATTCAGGCAGCCATCGCTGCCCACTATTATTACTGGAGACCCCGTGCTTCTGGAAAGCAAGAAGAAATCAAGTTTATTGGTCAAAGAAGTGCCAAAACTTGAGGAATCGGTCGGCGACGACGTTGGTGGGGCGGGCAGGTCTGCTGTGGCCGGGTCACATTCACTGAGGACGTTGGAGGGACGACACCGTTCCTAGGACAAGGAGCAACGCCTTGTGGAAGTAACGAGTGTGTGTATACAGTGATTAGCTCAGTGCCCACTAGGTGAACCAGGATTGGGATATCTGAAACTCTGGGAGTGGCTTGGCGGTGACGCAATGGCTTCACAACACCTGTCGAGGACTTGTAGCGTGCTACTGGATCGTCAAGGACCGACTCAGGAAGCTTGGGACCTTCACACCACGGAGGGACAGGCGTCGTGAGCCAGGAATGTTGAACGCAGATCAATTTTCCCTCCATTACCCCTTGTTGAGTAGGCTAGATAGGCCACGATATTTATATATATATGTTACAGTACAATATTGGTGCACTAGTATTAGGATAGGCTGCAGGGCAGCTTGTGTCCTGGACTGTTGTAGAGGACAGTGTGTGTGGACGACGTGGAGAGGCAGTGGCCGACGTTGACGAAGAGGCCCTCTCTGTGAAAGGGTTGTTGTTGCTTAAGATTCTCTACTTGAAACAAAAAGTTCCAAGTAGCACAGGCTATGGTGAGCCCGTAGTGGACTTACCTGGCACAGGAGCGGGGCTGTAACTTGGTGTGTGAGACCCCCCTTTTAAATCTGCCCAGCTGACGGAGTTGCTGGAGGTCGTGAGAGAAGAGTTGCCGACGATCTCCAGATTGTTTATTCTTTATATCCATTCCTGTATCATTATTACTAGTATATGTGATCATGTAGCTTATGTTAGTATATATCACATATTTTTACCATTGTGATTATGTGCACCTCCAGGTTATCTCTATGAGCATACATAAGGGATATTATAGTCCCACCTAGAGAACAATAAGTTTTAATATTGAAGTTTCATAGTGGCTGGTGAGTGGTAGAGCAACATAGACATTTATGAGAGCGTACCCTAGGATGGCGGTCCTGTGTCAACGCTGTAGGAGTAGCAACACTTTGACAACAAGCAACATAGTGTATACCCACTGAACTACATTGCTGGGGTGCGGAGATATCAACCCAGCTGGCGACCTTGTTAAGATAGAGAGACGCAGGTGGGAAAGCAATTCCTCCAACTTTTTGTTTGGCAGGCAAGACTGAGGGGAAGTGTTGTTAAAGGTAAGCCTGAGACTTCCTTCACTCCTCCGAGGGTCTAGGCTGGAATTGCTAATAGCAGTTTCCCCGTGGTTGACTGAAGAGTCACAGGGTGAATCAGTGACCCCTTCGTGGTCGGAAAGAAGATCTGCAGTGATGGGCCTCACGTGGTCCTCTCCTGTGGGACCAGGTGACTCTGGTGAGTCACGTGAGACAGAGAGACTGAGTACTCTGTCTCCTGAGCCCCTAGCAGCCCCCTTGCTGGCGGAGCTCCAGCCCACCCCCCCTCCCCCACGTAACAAGAATTGGCGACCTTGCCAATATACGTTCGTCCAGGTAAAGTGTTGCCAGGGTACGTTCGTTAGCCTACAGTGTTGCCCAGCTTTCAGGACAGTGTTGCCAAAATTTGTGGACAGTGTTGCCAGGGGTACCGATCACTGTACAGGATAGAGTGTTAACAGTGTCGTGATCAGTGTTGCCTGTGAATTCAGTGATAGTGTTACCCATCCAGCTAAAGGGCTGCAACGGTGAAATTAGTGGGTGCTGTTGTGTATGCTCGATAACATAGAGATGGAGGAAGATAAAGTAAAGAAGTTATTGCGACGAGGGATGAGAAAATTTTGGAGCAGTATACCAAAGCTCAGCTCCAACAAGTGGCAAACCACTAAGGTAGCGGAGCGTAGGATAGAGATCATGGCACAGCTCACAGCTCGAGAGAAGACACGAGAGGAGCCATCCCAGGGAGGGTCGTCCCAAGGCGAGCCGTCCCAAGCTCCTACCAATGTGGCCAGAACTCACAGTGACGTGAAAGCAGAGGGGGATCCAAAAGTAGCAGGAAGGGCATGCAGCTGGAGATAATGCGAATGCAATTAGAGGCCAAACTGCGTCGAGAGGAGAGAGAAGCATAGCTGCCACGCTAGGAGAGAGAGGTGCAGTGCGGCGTGAAGAGTGTGAGAGAGAGGCGCAGCTGAAACGAGAAGAAAGAGAGGCGCTGCTGAAACGAGAAGACAGAGAAGCCCAGCTACAAATGTGGCGAGACGAGATAGAGGCGAACAGGGAGGTCGAGCTGAGGGCTAGTCTTGATACCTGCACGTCAGGACGACCTCAAGGCCGG